>NC_060210.1:18685000-18985000 GCF_021130785.1 Homalodisca vitripennis
TTGCATGTAATTATATTGTACATTACCGAATAAAGGATTTCTGACTTCTGACTTCTGACACACACACACACACACACACACACACACACACACACACACACAACACACACACACACACACACACACACACACACACACATGTATATTTATTCTTACAAGTGTGGCATTATTTATATTTATCAATGTAATATGGTAAAATAAAAATATAACTGTAAACCGAAAAATTGTAACTCTGTATGCATGATTATTACTTAGTAATACAAATGTAAAAATATACGAGTATATTAACAATAATAAGCAGGCTTCTTCATTTTTTGTGTGACAACTTTTGAATATCAATACAATACTAGCAAGATTATCCTCGGATGACCTTATGGTTATGTTACCATTGATATTGATATATCTCTTGGTCTGCAATATGGACATTTTCATCTTCTGTGAATACATAGTCATTATTAAGTATTTATTACACGCTTAAAACGGGAAATACAGAACTTTAATTAGTGGTAATACTTATCCTTAATTCATTCCAAGTTTCTCTTAGAACACAAAATATTTACTGGTAAATAAATGTAATGCCTTCAACTTTATTTCATAAAAGAAAAGTTGAAACGTATTACTTTTCCTAAATTAAATTATATAAAAGAAAGTACTTAGAAGATAATTAAATTAAAGACATCTGCGATAAAAATTGTTTACAGATGTGATGAATACAGAAGGGTGTAGTAATGAAACACCAAAAATAATGAATCTCTTATTAAAGCTTTGTTTGGAGCTTTTAACGAATCAAGCGGTATCTTTATGTTAACTTTAATTGCTTTCTTTATCAGGGAGGTTCTATGTTCAATACAGATTGCTTAAAACTCGTTATAAATTTAAATATTTAAGAAAATAATGCATATATATATATATATATATATATATATATATATATATATATATATGTATAAAAATTGAATCATAAAAAGTTATTGAAACTAAATTAGGCTACTGGTACTTACTTATACAAATTTAATGAATGTAAACAAGTTATTTGACATGTATTTGGTTATCCGATCATATAATAGTTTGGTTATTTAAACACATATGTGAAAGAAACGGCTAAATACAAAGTAGTAAGGGCTCTGTGGTGTAATGGTAGCACATTCACCCGGAAAGTGAGAGATACGAGTTCGAGTCCTGGCGGAGCAAGTACTTTTTGTGATTCAATGTTTATTGATATTATATATATATCATCACTATTTATATATATATATATATATATATATATATATATATATATATATATATACAATTTGTATATCATCACTACAGTCTAGCTAATACCCGTGCTTTCGCTCGTTATTTTAAAACAATTATTATACTACTTAGTAAAAGCTCTAATGATGAAATTACAAGCGAGTCCTGTAATATTTTTCGAAGGCAATTACATCAGTTAAATGTTTATTTCATAAATATTAAGAGGATCAAAGTTTATCCACACTATTGGATCATGTTTCGCACGTATAAGGGAATTCTTGGTTAGAATTATTTATATTTCTGTTGTCACGTTTTGTTTTTATCAAGAAATACAAATACAAAGGTATCAGAAACCCAATTCTGTCAAAAAGCGTTTATTTGTAGCCCTTGTCATATACTTCCGGTATAAGATATTTCCATTGCCATAGTAGAGTTTTTTTTTGTCTCGATGAAGAAAAGATGTATAGATATTTAGTCTGAGAAGTCTACTTCGGTTAAAATATGTATACTTCCTGCCATTTATAGACCTACTCACTTATCGTGTCACAGTTGTTTACGGCAAAACTTATGTACCTATGTAGCTCTAGAAAATCTACGTTGATCAAAAAGCGACTACCTCTGGCTCTTGTAATCTACTTTCGGTCTAAAATATTTCCAGTACCACAGTTGAGTTTGCCTTGTTGTACCGATGAAGAAAGTATGTATATGTATACTTAGTATACTTTCATGTATATGTACACACATACATACATACATATATATATATATATATATATATATATATATATATATATAAATACATACGTAGGATTAAGAAGGGTTAATTACTACCTACTTACTATCTACGTCCGGTATAATGAGAATATTCTCATAAATTTCTAGCATCATTCCCAAATAATAGTTTAAAGGGTTTAGCGTTATGGATACATACGTAGGATTAAGAAGGGTTAATTACTACCTACTTACTATCTACGTCCGGTATAATGAGAATATTCTCATAAATTTCTAGCATCATTCCCAAATAATAGTTTAAAGGGTTTAGCGTTATGGAAGTCTTGTTTTGTTTAGGATTATAGTTTTATAAAACATAGATTTTTGAAGCATATTAGTGCTCATTTCTCTGTTCTTTGTTATAAACCACTTTTAAAATGCCAAATCACAATGTCGAGGAAGCCTGAAGTTAAGATAAACTTACGTGAAAACATCGCAGTTTTGTTCACTAACTTTGGTTTAATAACAGTATTTGCAGTGCATTAGATGTTTTTAATTTACCACTGTTGCAACCTGGCATCTGAATGATGAAGCTCTCAGAAGATTGGAAAAATAATGCAATGAGTATTTGACAATAATAATTAGCATTGGTCTATCCATTTTCAAAATGAATGCCCAGAAAGACATTTTACGAGTAATTTTATTTATAAGGGTGACATCACATTTAAAGGTTGTAGAAATATCAGGAACCGCTCCTCATTCCTGAATTAATTGTTGTAGGAAAATATAATCATACGAACGGCAGACGAGAATTAAACGTTTTGGTAACATTTTTACATGTTACCGGTACTTATTTCTACTAACGTCTTGAATCCTTATGGCCGTTCTTTGGGAATCGCACATAAAAATAGATATACAGGAGGCCACAAGAGTTAAAAATGGAAATTTCGTGTCCTTAAGTAGTTTATAAAATTACACGTATATTTTATTTCACCTTGTAAAAGTATGCAGGAGTAATTTTTAATAAAAACGAGAAGCCGATCCCCTTTTATGCCTTATTCTGCCCATCCTCATGGGCCACTGGCCTGTGCGAGGATCTCATAAAACAGAATAAGGGGGAGAGTCGATACAGTACAAGGTCGATGGTACTGATAAAAAGTGAAATGGTCAAAGACAGTATTCGGACCTGCGCTATCTCTAACTCAGTCTCAAAGTCCAACGTCTTAGACCACTCAGCAATCTGCATTCCCGGATTTCATTCGATTAAATCCAAAATATACTAAAATTGCTATCATACGTTATTTTTTTATACTAAAGGAGCAATGTTAAATTTTAAAACAAATTTAATCGCTTTAAAGTGCATGCAGCAAAATTTAAATAGCACAAAACTTCTCTCTTAGAAGCTATCAACTATCATCTATACAAAACAATAAGTGGAAGAAACAGTAAGCAAATAAGTCAATCAGATCTTTTACTGTAATACATGTGACATTATGGTTATAATATTAAACAAAACTTTGTGTCCCTCTTATGTTTTCCGATGGATATACTAGGCATTTTTAATTAAAAAAGTTTAAATAAATGTATATCAATTCCTAATACTTGTTTAAAACTTTATATTCATAATGCAAAAACATGGTATGTTTGCTCTATTAAGAAAGAAAAAAGATTACTTTAAGTCCTACTAAAAATCACATCTCTCATGTATTACTATAATTTTAATGCCATTAAGCGCTTAATAACCAGTAGGTTACCATTAAAGATAAACGCTTAAAGGTTACTGTTTGTGTAAGGTTTACGTAAACGGGAGTGATGGAGAATTAAATTCAACTTAAATTTATGTAGGTCTCGAAATATTTTGATGTAATACATTTATTTTCCTTTAGCACCATAACGAAAGTGCACCTCGTCTTATAAGTACCTTTGCGCTACCTCCGGAGTGGTAGAATATTTTGTATGGGTAAGATTGGGGATAGGGACCGTCTCCTGTCGAGATCCATGATGTAGAATTAGGGCACTAATCTCAAGTCTTGTCCCCCTGGAAGAAGGGCCAGCTCTGAACCAGCCTCTCCTGTCAAAGTTGGCAGGGGGTAGCATACCATTATGTCTTGGTTAGCAAGAACATTTACTAGACACCTAGGGAACGAACCCACAAACTCCACAAACAGTCATCTACCGCAGTAGACTACACCCATCGAATCACCCTTGCACCATAGAATTTCGAAGTGATGTGTCCAGGTTAATAAGGTTGCCCAGAATTAAGTGATACATCGGTTTTTGCTGTTAAATGAAAAATGGCTTTATTCTACGTCTCTAGAAGCTAGAACCATAAAGTCCTCTCTACCACTTAACCTCAGTGTGGGTTCAACTGGAAGGTATAAACCAACCGGAAGTGACCCTGCTTAGTAATAATATAAGGCTTTATTTATCTGACATGCAAAAAAAACCTCGTTATATATCTGGGGAACTGTTGTCACTGTCAACCTGTCTGCATCGTTGATATGTTTGTCTTTGTCATAACAATGTTGTCACTGCTTCGAGCATTGAAGGTAATTGTTAGGTTGGAATTTTCCAGGATTGTATAACTGAGTGGCAATTATATTTATAATATGATCTTTTATATCAGATTAAAGGAATTATTCTGAAACTTTAGTTGACATGCACACAAAACCGTGTCATGTCTTTGGGGAAACTACTGTCACTGACAATTTATCATCCTCGCTGATACGTTTGTCCTTGACATAACAATGTTGTCACTGCTTCGAGCATTGAAGGTAATTGTTAGGATGGAATTTTCCAGGATTGTATAACTTATACTAATAAAATGATTTTTATATCAGATTAAAGGGATGTCTATTCTGAAACTTTAGTTGCCATGCACACAAAACCGTGGCAATTATAGTTGTAATATGATCTTGTGGATGAGATTGAAGAAATATATATATATTCTGAAAGTTTAGCTGCAATGCACAAAAGACCGTGACATATCTCTGTGAAAACTATTCCGCTGTTCACTGCTAACCGCTTTTCCTTTTTATGTTGCAATTACAATGTTGTCTCTGCTTTTAACGTTTATAAGAATGTTTCTACGTTTTTAAACATACATTTTGGTAGTTTTATTTATTAGATATATATATTGTGATAATTTAAAGTGTCTTTTAGTGTATTATTATTATTATTGCAGATAGTGGATTAGCTGTACTACAGGTTTCATATCAATGTACCTAATTTTTCCAACGTATGAGTTTTCCTGGAACTGTTTTATTTCCCAAAAGTATATTTTTTAGAAATATTAGGACGGGTTTTAAAGCCTATTTGGTCATGTATTTATTAATAGAAAAGTTAGAGTTACAAAACAATAAATTATTTCTGCCATATTTTAGATTTATCTCAAATTATAATACAAATAAAATTAGAGAATGATGAGAAATATTTATTTGTTTATATAACAACTACAGTTAGAGAAATAAAGTGTTTTAAAATGAGAAAACTGCAAATTCTTAGGGATCTACGTTGAAATCTGGATGTGTTTTATAATATAAAAATTGCAAATAATTGATTAAAAACAGTGGGTATCATACCGATCAGTAAGCCATACGCCATATACAGTATAATGCTAATGCGATAATTCATATAAGGATAGTTCAATGCAACTGATTAGGGTTCTGATAATTCTGAGGAAAATGTGCAGTACTTTTTAGTTAGCCATATAGTTACCTTACCTAACTAAGTTTTTAGTTTAGGAATAGATTAGTCTGATTTTTTTATATTACACTAGCACACACTTTAAATAATACTTTTCAACCAAGCCCTGTTCAATTGACAATTAAACAAAATTAACTTGTACCATTACTACCTTTATTACTGATTATTAGTGGTTATGTTGAAGAATGAGACTATAGTATACATTAAGAAGTGTTCATATGACAAAGATACACCTAAATAAAAAAAAAACTGTATGCTCTGGCCCAAAACCATTCTCCAGACATCGCGCAACATACGCCTTATTTCTGCTACCTTCGATAACTCTCGGCCAATATCTTTTGTATATAAATAAATCGCTGCAACAAAGTACATTAGAATATAAGCGATGTAAAATAACAACACGAGAAGGCCCAAATGTTAACGCTAAATCTGGAGAGGGAAGAACCATTGTAATCGAAAGTTCAGACTTCTCATAGATTAGTTAGTGACCTTAAACAAGCAACTCTTCTTTTCCGCTCCACTTATATCTTAAAGCAACTTGACATTTGCTGGATGTTAGATGAGAATGAATCAGCAACGTGACGATCACGAGTTTCATATATACAGGCTCGTACTCAGACCGGTCTTTCGGACAATTCTATCGGGGCCCGGGCCCCTGAGGGTTTCTACATGTTCCGGGGCGAGCGGCGGTACATGATGGGGCCCACCAAAACTGAATACGCCCCTGGGTGTATACAAGTATGTAGAACAGTCAATGGATCTCTTGGGTGACGATCAACATTTGAGCAACACATTTTTTAATATTTTTACTTATTAGATAAAAATCACATAGCTGTGATGTTTGGCTTTATTCCAATTATTTCATTCTAACGTTGCTTTGTTCACTTTAATTGGGAACAGATCAGAATAAGTGACTATGTATCAAGGAAGACCGATTTATTTAAGCCAAAACCAGCTATTCGAATTGAGATTGTCACTCCCGTTGTGAAAGTACAAGATTATAAAAATAAAAAGATACGTATATATTACACGCAACACATGACTTATGTCTAAACAATATAAATCTTTTACCTAGTTACGATAAATATTCGTAGGTAACCTGGTTTGTATCATTTGCATTAATCCACATGAATGGGCTGCTTAAAGCTAAGATCTCATACACTGAATGATGAAGCTCTCAGAAGATTGGAAAAAATAATGCAAGGTTAGGCATAACCTTCTAGCAATAACGACCAATCTTCTCTTAAAATCTCATTTAAATATTAAATGATATTAAATATTATATTATTATATTTTTTATGTCCGGAAAATCCTGTTTCGTTCACAAATTAAATTAGCCATATTGTCATAGAACCCTTGAGTGAAATAACATTGCCAAAATACGTCTAGTACTTTCTTAATGTATTAAACAACAGATGCGAATATATATAATGTTTTGGCTAAATAAAGTATCAGTACGGTTTTTATCAGTTATAATGAACCAAAAATCTAGAAGCTATAACTAGTTTTTCGAACTGCAAGGCAATCCATCCAAACTATTAAGGTTTAAAACAGGACATTCAAATAGCGTGACTGAACAGGTTACGAGAGATATCAGACTTCAACACCTGCCGACTGCCACGATACAACAGTACGATGTTACAAGTCTCTACACAGCACATTCATCATTCTAACTGAATAACATCTGACTGAACAGCATACTGACTTGTAACTGTAATAAAAATTAATAACTCTAGTACAGCGAGGCACTGAGAAGTAAAATAAGGTAACTACATTTTTAATGAGAAGTAAAAGATTGCATCTGGCATTTTTTGACAAAAACATTTATTGACTCCATTAGATGTACCAAAGTATTACTATGAAACTGAAACAGCTGTTTGGGGAGTAGCTACATTTTAAAGAGGGGAAATTTCGATTTTTAATTCTGATATCTGTCAGCTAGTTGCCTGTAAAATAAGGTATCTAATAAAGATGGCTGCTCGCAGGTGTTTGTTATCTATGACTGACGACTGTATCTCAAAGAATTAAATAATGTAGAATAAGTTTCTGATTATTCTTGCAGTGACCATGATGAAAATTATTCAAGCTATGTTCATGAAGCAGCATCAAGACAGCAAGGCCTGAAAATAACTTTTAAAAATGGTAAAAACTAAACCCTATACATTTAGGATCAATTTGGGTATAAAACATGGCAAGTGATGCTGTTAAAATACTCTTTATGAAATTACTAGCAATTGTTTGATATTTATTTACATATAGTTTACTTTTATTGCTTGGTTGTTATCCAGCAGCATGTAAAATTGTACATTTACCATTTAATACATAAAGTGGGTGATAATAGTTCTTAACAAAAACGTAGATAAAACTCGGTAAGTTCAGCGGTCCATACTTTACACCACAGTGGGCCTAGGTACTAAAAGCATTTGGCTTACTGTCGAAAACATTACTAATATTTTAGACAGTTTTTCTATAAAACGTTTTAAGGTCATAGAATCAAAAATAAATCTGAAATATTTTGGTAATATAACTAAGAGGTAACCAATTTATTAAATGTTTTTGATTAAAACATGTGTTGCAGTTTAAGTAATTTCCTGTTGCGCCATAAACCAAATTGTTGTATGTATAACTTAAATTAATTTTGCAAGTTACTGTCATGTGTAAGTTACAGGTTATTATAGTATAAATTTGAAGTTACTACTTATGACTAGTGACTGTTATTACTTATGATACACAAGTCAACCTAATGTCTTAAATTCATATAAAAGTATTTATCAACTAATAATATGCGCATAAGTCAAACAGCAGCAGTTTGAATCTTCTTTGTTCTGCGGGTAAAGGCTTTTTCTACTACTGGGATGTAACAACTGCGAAGCGGGGGAGCGATGAAATTGCTATTTGCATTTTGAAGCATTTTACTGTACATGATGTGAAATGCAAAACACTTATAGTTATATCGGACAATTGTGAGGGGAAAACAAGAATTGGGCTCTTGTTTCTTTATGGTTACGTCTTTTGGCAAGTGGAAGAGTAACTGACAGTGTTCAACATGTTTTTCCTGTGGTGGGCCATACAATATTACCATACGACGGGGATTTTGGAAGAGTTGGTAACTTTGTAAGAGATCATGTTCTTTATGTTTACAGTCCTGATGAATGGGGACGAATTTTCCAACGAGCCCAGAAACAATTTTTGTTTACAGAATGAAACAACAATACTTTTTCAAAGAAGTGCTCTGAAAGAGTTTGTGCCCCCCCTGTTGGGTATATTGCTTCTGCCAAAAATTTTTTCACTTTTGCATGTAACCCCGATCGTATAAGTATTTCAAAAACCTACTTTGGAGAACCAGAAGAAATATCAATAAGACCAAGAGGACGACCTCTTTCAGGAATATTGTTTCTTCAGCAGTTTAACAGACCTCTTCAGCCTCTTTATTCCAAATCAATTCTAGTTTAAAAATCCAAAATGGATAATGTTTTAAGTTTATTAAAGTATGTGCCACAAGTTTACTATGATTACTATAGAGAGGCTATCATCACTGATGGTGGTGAAAATTAAATTTGAAAATATTCATATTTATTATGATGAGCTAAAAACTACTCAAGATTTTAAACTAAGACATTGTAATATTTAACATTATTATGTGTACACGGTATTGATTAAAAACATCGCTTTATTACTTAAACTCCTCTGCTATACCAAAATTAACAACTGTTTTCTGTAATGGTAAGTACCAGATACACAGTTCACAACTAACCTATTTTGATGTAAAACATGGTAGGTATTCTATATTAAAAAGGGTTTGAAATGTAAAGCATGGTAAGTACAGACAGCATTATTTTCCTTTTATAATCTTACTTAGAAAAAATTGTTATAGCCAACTGATGTTACTATTTAAAAATTGATAATTAGAAGATAGTTAAAGTAACATTTTTTTTAATAAAGTCAATATTAAGATTGTAACATTTTATCAAAATATGAGGCTTTATTTTCCATAACTTTCAAAAATGTTAGTTACCATGTTTTACATTCTAGCAAAATGTAGGGTACCAACTTTTACTTCCTAGTGCCTATATTTATAGACTAAACATGTATGAAATCTTTATTCTTATTCTAAAAGAAGTCTCTTTAATGTTTTGCCAAAAAATATTGCGATTAAACAAAATTCTCAATTTCTTAAATATAAATTAAAATCACTTTAATCCAATAGTGTGTTTTTTATGATGCTGATGAATTTATAGACTATTTACAAAATAAAAATTGAACATCAATTAATATTAAATATTAATTAATTCATGTTTTATATTTAATACCTAAATCAATTAACACATTTTTACAACTTCTGTAGTCTATAGCTACAACAACCTAAACTTTATTTTGTTAATTTTAGATTGTAATACTATATATTATTAACAATTTTAAAACATCAAAATACCAATTGTTTTTAACATTGCAAAAAGACTCTCTTCCATTGGAACTGATGGAAAGTCTGCATTCAGTGTGTACGATGCCTGCATTCCATGTGTACGAAGCCTGTATTCAGTGTGTACGAAGCCTGCATTCGGTGTGTACGAAGCCTGTATTCAGTGTGTACGAAGTCTGCATTCAGTGTGTACGAAGCCTGTATTCAGTGTGTACGAAGCCTGCATTCGGTGTGTAAGAAGCCTGATTCAGTGTGTACGAAGTCTGCATTCAGTGTGTACGATGCCTGCATTCCATGTGTACGAAGCCTGCATTCAGTGTGTACGAAGCCTGCATTCAGCGTGTACGAAGCCTGCATTCGGTGTGTAAGAAGCCTGCATTCGGTGTGTAAGAAGCCTGATTCAGTGTGTACGAAGTCTGCATTCAGTGTGTACGATGCCTGCATTCCATGTGTACGAAGCCTGTATTCCGTGTGTACGAAGTCTGCATTCAGTGTGTACGAAGCCTGTATTCAGTGTGTACGAAGCCTGCATTCAGTGTGTACGAAGCCTGCATTCAGCGTGTACGAAGCCTGCATTCAGTGTGTACGAAGTCTGCATTCAGTGTGTACGAAGCCTGCATTCCATGTGTACGAAGCCTGCATTCAGTGTGTACGAAGCCTGCATTCAGTGTGTACGAAGCCTGCATTCGGTGTGTACGAAGCCTGCATTCGGTGTGTAAGAAGCCTGCATTCAGTGTGTACGAAGTCTGCATTCAGTGTGTACGAAGCCTGCATTCAGTGTGTACGAAGCCTGCATTCAGTGTGTACGAAGCCTGCATTCAGTGTGTACGAAGCCTGCATTCAGCGTGTACGAAGCCTGCATTCAGTGTGTACGAAGCCTGCATTCAGTGTGTACGAAGCCTGCATTCGGTGTGTAAGAAGCCTGCATTCAGTGTGTACGAAGTCTGCATTCAGTGTGTACGAAGCCTGCATTCAGTGTGTACGAAGCCTGCATTCAGTGTGTACGAAGCCTGCATTCAGTGTGTACGAAGCCTGCATTCAGCGTGTACGAAGCCTGCATTCAGTGTGTACGAAGCCTGCATTCAGCGTGTACGAAGCCTGCATTCAGTGTGTACGAAGCCTGCATTCAGCGTGTACGAAGCCTGCATTCAGTGTGTACGAAGCCTGCATTCAGTGTGTACGAAGCCTGCATTCAGTGTGTACGAAGCCTGCATTCAGTGTGTAAGAAGCCTGCATTCAGTGTGTACGAAGCCTGCATTCAGTGTGTACGAAGCCTGCATTCAGTGTGTACGAAGCCTGCATTCAGTGTGTACGAAGTCTGCATTCAGTGTGTACGAAGCCTGCATTCGGTGTGTAAGAAGCCTGCATTCGGTGTGTAAGAAGCCTGCATTCAGTGTGTACGAAGCCTGCATTCAGTGTGTACGAAGCCTGCATTCAGTGTGTACGAAGCCTGCATTCAGTGTGTACGAAGCCTGCATTCAGCGTGTACGAAGCCTGCATTCGGTGTGTAAGAAGCCTGCATTCAGTGTGTACGAAGCCTGCATTCAGCGTGTACGAAGCCTGCATTCAGTGTGTACGAAGCCTGCATTCAGTGTGTACGAAGCCTGCATTCAGCGTGTACGAAGCCTGCATTCAGTGTGTAAGAAGCCTGCATTCGGTGTGTAAGAAGCCTGATTCAGTGTGTACGAAGTCTGCATTCAGTGTGTACGAAGCCTGCATTCAGTGTGTACGAAGCCTGCATTCAGTGTGTACGAAGCCTGCATTCAGTGTGTACGAAGCCTGCATTCAGTGTGTACGAAGCCTGCATTCCATGTGTAAGAAGCCTGCATTCAGCGTGTACGAAGCCTGCATTCAGTGTGTACGAAGCCTGCATTCAGTGTGTACGAAGCCTGCATTCCGTGTGTACGAAGCCTGCATTCAGTGTGTACGAAGCCTGCATTCAGTGTGTACGAAGCCTGCATTCAGTGTGTACGAAGCCTGCATTCAGTGTGTACGAAGCCTGCATTCAGTGTGTACGAAGCCTGCATTCGGTGTGTAAGAAGCCTGCATTCAGTGTGTACGAAGCCTGCATTCAGTGTGTACGAAGCCTGCATTCAGTGTGTACGAAGCCTGCATTCAGTGTGTACGAAGCCTGCATTCAGCGTGTACGAAGCCTGCATTCGGTGTGTAAGAAGCCTGTATTCGGTGTGTACGAAGCCTGCATTTAGTGTTTACGAAACCTACATTCAGTGTGTACCTTGTTCATCTTCTTGCCCACAATTTACTTGTGTCAAGTCTTATATTTTTGCTGTTAAAATTACCATAACATTGCTAGTTAGTTTGTCTATCTCATGTGAAGCTTTTATTATTAACTCTTTTACTCAACGACCACTTCAAAAACATAAAATCTATTTCAAATAAAAATAATTTGTTAGTATTCTATTGAAACGTGATTGGCGTTAATTATAAACGGTGTTATCATTCATCGTTCTTCATTTAATGATCATTAGTTTAATGAAAACAATTTTCTTACCGTTTGTTAGCAAACACTTGATACAACTAAATGGTCATAAAGGGGCAAGTGCAGTTATACTTCGCCTGTAAAGGCTATACAACTGTTTGTGTATTGTTCAAAGCCCGTGCACTCATGCTCATTGTTAGATGACCTTAGGGGAATGTTCATTTACTGTATACATGGTCCTACATGCATACGTTGTGTGTCTTTGGATTAATAGAACTGTAGAGGGAGAAATGCATGAAATGTATTATGCATTTTCTAAATACTTCAGTTTAAAATCTAACACGAAATTCCCATATGATATTAATGCCACAGTAGTCAATTATTTACTAACACGTTTAAGTATAGAAATTACCTTCAATACAATAAAGCAATAGAGCTTATGAACATTAGAAAAACTTGTATTAGATTTCGCAGTAGTAAGGTACTGTAAGTTTAAGAAAAGGGCTATAAACCGGATGCAAATTATCGTTCGGTTCCTTAATACGTAACGTAAAGTACAAGAGAAGATCTCGTGAGGAAGGTAAATGAAAATAACTTATTTTCTTTGTTATTTATACATTTACAAGTATTCATTTATCCGCATTAACTTTGAATCAATTAGCTTTGAGTTCTGGTTTCTCCTAAAATTATATTTGAACTTAATTTTGACTCCTAATCAGTGCATACATTTACAAAAATGTTAATGCGATGAGGGAAATGCACGGACGGTAAGTACTAAATGAATAAAGTCAGCTTTTGAAACGGCATGTGCTAGCTGAGCTGAATGCAAATGTATATTAAGTTACATTTTAATGTAGTAAAATGTTTAAACACCGAAAAGAGTGTTTTTCTAACATTTCATATGTGACCTTATTATTAAAAAGTAAGCCTTCATCACGGAAATAAAAGAGTATTCTTTGTTAGAAATGTGCAAGACAATTTCCAGCAGAAGATTTACCTCTATATGATGGTGCTATCAAGTATTGTATAGTATGACTACAACAACACACACCTAATATAAATACTCATGCAAGAATACTTTAAAAAATAACCATCTTCTAGCAGAGCCACTAATGAAAGTTTCATATATATATATTTATCAGTCGTTCAATGCAAAAATAACCAAAATCCAAAGTCTTTAGGATTTGACAAACATGCGAGAAAGATGTGTTTTCACTCACTAACCTTACAAGTAATGTACAATTCCCTTGTTAAACTATAACTGGTGTTTTGTAATCTGTAATAACATGTAACCTCCAGTAAATAGTCCGCTACATGGAGTAACCTAACTTTTGGTAACTAATCGCCTACCTATTGGTTTAGGATTATTCAGCTATTTATACATATATACGAGGTGTGTCCAAAAAGTATCCGACCTTGACGTCTGGCATGAACTGACGTTACTCGGCGGCAACGGAAATCTGGTCCCCTTCAAAGTACTCCCCTCAACAAGCCACTACCTTATTCCAACGCTCCTCCCACTTCTGGAAACACTCCTTAAATTCATTTTGCGGAATGGCTAACAGGTCCTACGTCGCATTTTGTTTTATTTTTTCAACATCGTCGAATCTTTTTCTTTTCAAAGGAATTTTAATTTCGTAAATAGCCTGAAGTCACGAGGAGCTATGTCAGGACTGTAGGGAGGCTGTCGTAGTTGGTTGATGTCGTGTTTGACCAAAAAACGCTGAATAAGATTTGAGGAATGAGCTGGCGCGTGTCGTGGTGCAGGATCCAGTCACGACTTGTCCACTGTTCAGGTAGTTTCCTTCGCACTGCATCTCGTAGCCGCCTTCAAGATAATACTCTTTATTCACTGTCTGGCCTCTTGGAGCATATTCGTGATGAAAAACGCCGTCCTGCTCTAAAAAAAAAAAAAAAAAAAAAAAAAAAAAAAAAAAAAAAAAAAAAAAAAAAAAAAAAAAAAAAAAAACCTGTCAGTATGTCTTGACATTGCTTCGACATAGTCTTGCTTTTTTTCGCCCGTTGCTCTTCACGAGTTTTCCACTGTGAAGATTGACCTTTGTTTCAGGTTCGTAGCCATAAAACCATGACTCATCACCAGTAATACATTTTTTAAATAGCCCTGGGTCACTTTTTATCAAATCCAGATTGTCCTGTGCGATTTCAAGTCGACAGTTCTTTTGGTCTTCTGTCAACAGCCGAGGAAAAAAGTTTTCATTTTAAATATTCGTGTAAAATGTTACAAACTAACGATTTTGGTATTCCTAAATCTTTTTTCAGCTCTCGGACTGTCAATCGACGGTTTTCATTAATTGCTGCACGTACACGTTCAATATTTTCAGCGTTTTATGGCCGTTGAAGGCCTGCAGATCGGTCATCACTCTCCACTGATATGCGGCCATTTTAAACCGCCTAACCCACTCTTTTATTTGTGTGTCGCCCATAGACACGTCACCATAAACTTTCTGTATCAAGTAATCGTCTCTGATGCTGAAAGGCAAAAGTTTTTGGCAAAATGTAATGCAAATGACTCGTAGGTATGATTTAGAAACATTTCATCCTCTAGGATTCACCTTGAATCTGTAAACCTCTTACAACCACCTATAGAATTTGTATTGACCTATTTTTCTTCTATGTGTACAGGTAGGTTCTTAATACCCCCTGGTCTCTAAGGCCATTTGAATCATGATTCACTCTATCAATGAACTTTACTGGACTTCTGCGTCTGAGAAAACTAACCTTATCTATAGTTTTCAGAAATATGAATAGTTTTCAATCAGCTACTTTCCACATCTGTAGGCAGAGGTCCTAGAGGCATAATGTTCTCTAGTACTTTTGTTATTGTTTTCTGATTTATGTGTTTGACAAATTAAATCTACTTAAAATTAAAACTCTTTTCAAGATGTGCTGAGTCATGACCAGGAATCGATGGGTATTTTTAAACTGCAGGGAATAGACATATTATGTATAGCTCTTTCCTTTAGCTGCATCCTACACAGCTAAATTTTGACGGTATGTCTTGTAAATCTAAGGTGTAAAATTGTTCAGAAAACACAACACTAAACGATCTGATGCTCTCAAAAGAGTTTATATTAAAAGAATCAACCCCCAACACAAATAGATTGCATTAATCGCTATACCATGATTTACATGGTGATGAACCTACGATAAGGATATAGAGACACATGACATTGAGTAAGCAGAGGCTGTTTAATTATGAGCATTAGGAAAACAACTATTGTCGAGAATGAGGTGAAAATGGACATAACTGATACTAGCAATTACACTGAATTGGGAAGAAATGTTACTTATAGTCGTTGTCCAGAGTCAATAGAGCATCTTATCTCGGCTTATGTTATGCTACAACAACATTCTAAGCCTCGTTGGCCACAAAGTTACAGCTACATCTTGCTTTTATGACGTCATTGTTTCTACACTGCTCTGTCGTCAATCTCAGAACACCCTAGACACAATCTGATGAGATCATATAATACACAATACAATTTATGATGCATGTAATAATAAAAGTTAATCGTATTGACTTTTTCTTTCTATTAATTATTTAACTGAATTTGATTTGTTGCAAGTAAATTTTTATAAAAAATTAAATTAAATTACGAATGGTATTTTGATAAAAGCCCACATTACCTATATTATTGTCATTTGTTTACAAACCACTTTCAACGGAAGAATGGAAACTGGTTGTAATGTGTTTCTGCGTGAGATGTCCAATGGTAATTTAAATTAGTTTTCAAGTGTTGTGTAAACCCCATTTACAGAAGTAATTATGCGGATTGTTTGTAACACACTTAAACCATTGTCGCCCGAACGTGGAACTGACGTCACCTGTTAAATATATTATACATTTGTTAAAATACTTATATAATTATATAATTTAAATTTATTTTGCAATACTGAGTCCAGAAACAACTTTTAAAATATGTTTAATTAATAGTCGATATTGGTATAGTTGTTTTGTTGTCTTGGACTGCATATATTTAGAGTACATTTTTGTTTTTGAACTTTTTAATGAACCGTGGGTGTTTGCTTAAAAAAATTTTTATCGATTTACTGAGTTAGTTTTTTCCGCCAATCGGATGAGTGTTAACGATACCTATTACTAGATGAGCTGCAATAATTCATATCTAGAAAACTAACTCACCTATAGGACTATTTCGCATGGAGCTTCATTTCTATATGCGCAATACTGATGGTGGTACATGTCACTCCAATCTGATTTGGCTGAACGTTAGCTAACATGATTACCCTTGTTCATTTGGTATGGGTACCGTAATGTCAAATAGAAAAATAGCAGAAAATTAATTCGTAAGGTGTTTGTGTAATATCGTATGAGATTTCTACATTTGATATTATAACACATATAGCTTATTCATACAGTAAGAATAATAAAAGAGTGGAAGTCAATGTGAAAATTCGGTGACAAGATTTGATTGTAACGACCCTTGTGTTTTTACACACCCCCTTTACTTCACCTAAACTTTATTATTTAAAACACCTGACTGCGATGAAAGCTAAATCAGTGAACAAAAATGGTTCTCAAATGTAGTAAGATATATTTAGAAAGATTTAATCTGTAGATTTTACATTTAGTATGAAAATTAATATGCTACATAAGGAAGAATGAGTCTTATGATGGTGAATGTCCAACCATCCTAATTTGGCTAAGCGTCATTGAAGCCTATCACTTAGTAAGATTGACACAATTTATATTGTGAATGGAATGAAACTCTAAGACTTAAAAATTTGCAAGGAACATAAGTGAATCCTGTTCTGAGTCACGTGGTGTGACATATATTGTCTCTGATGTTAAAATCCCACAATTTTTTATTTGATTATTTTTAGGTGAGCCCCTAAAAACGGTATACTCCAATACCGCAAGTACCGATACTCGCAGCTAAGTATTTTCTTTGTTAATTTTAGTACTACTATTGTTATTTAATATTAAATATCAGTAGTGCTACATTACTACTACCTATTTTGATGACCAGGTGATTATTTAGGACCACGTTATATTTGAGTTGAAATGAAAAAATTGCCTCTGTTTTTCTAATAAATAATTTTTAGAGATAGTTTTAAAGGAAAATTGACTGAAACGTTCCGTAAGAACTAAATCTATTCTTATTAACAGTTTCTACATGATGGCGGGTATGTCATGTGTAGGAGGATATTGGGCTATCAAGGCGTGAAGTTCAAGTTATTGAACAAGATTCCTACTAAATTTGTTGGAGTGGGGTGTGAGTATACAAGTCTATCTGTGGTGTTCATTTCATACGCGTTTCCACTCTTGCCATAGACTCTGCGTCGCCTGACCAGACATCGACTATACTACTATAAATCCAAATTAGTAATATTTTATAGTAGTTTACGAGTGGTTTATGAAAGGGCATAGACGGAAAATGACATTGAACCAATATCTGGTACTCAACATTCAACGCAATAAACCCTCAGAAACCGAACAGTATTGAGTGTTCCGTTATTGGCAAAGTTACAACAGCTCGGACAATTCATTCAACAGAGCTTTGGCAAATTCAGATGGAAAACGCTTTATGTAACAACATTCATTGCCGCAACTGTTTGTTTATTTTTAAAGTCAAACGTTGAATTCAATTCATAATTGAACCACTCACTTTATAAATTGGGAGATACATAATAATTATTTATAGAATTGACAATTACGTAAAAAATAACTACTCGTATAAAAAGTAGTGATTGATTCACTTCAGTTACAAATAAGATTCATAGTTCATTATTTCGGGTAGATTCATTGAGAATAATTTTGTCTAGCAAATTTTACTTATGTATTATTCCTAACAAGTATTTTATTACAATAATGATATAATAATAAAAGACAAATGTAGTATGTTTAGTGATAAATCTTCACCGATATTAAGTTTTACGGACCATTTTCGTTATGGGCAGTATGACACCAGATTGTAGCTAATATCAGGAAATGTACACAGATATTAAGCCCATTGTTACGCTTCATGGATATCAATCCACAACTCTAGGATGCTAAGAAGCTTACTCTATGCTTTCAAGACTATAAATGAGAAACAACATGAAAATAATAGTTGAATTAATTAATTTTGTGTTATATAATTAACTGTGTGCGTTTGCGCATAACAGTAGGTTATATCTCAGGCTCTTACAGTTAATAATATTTATTTGGTGTTACGCAACCTTATAGACCCAGGTGGGATTTACGTAACTTTAACGAGAAGTTGCGTGTAGCCCAGTGGAATTTTCAAAATAGAAAATAGGCTTATTTGTTGACCAGTGAACATTGCGTAGATTGTAGCATGGGTCATATCCATTTGTAATTAGTTGGTGCCCTTTGGCGTAATTTAGTTCGGACAGTCTAATTTCAAATTTGGAGATTTGTTAAATATTACTATAAGTTCTATAAGGTTTTAGGCTTTATGGAGAGGAATTATATGAACCAAATTAAGGGCAATTTAAATAACATTTTAAATTTTGTGTTGTCTAGGAAGGAGTTGTGTAATAAAATATGATTGTGTTTTATAGTTGAAGCCAATAGCTCGATATATTTGTTTTTTTTTTATTTTATTCCACAAAGTTTAGACTATGTCGTTGAAGTTAATTCTTAAATGTGTTGCTTAGGTTTTCACAGAATTTTAAGATGTCCATATTATTACATGGATTTTTGGTTAGTATATATAAACTTTTTTAATAGTTTGTACACATCGTATGACAACTTAAATAATTTAGGTTAACGTATCATATAGGTAGTATTTACATTATACCTAAAATCTTTTCGATTTGATAAACCATAATTGTTTTGCAACTAACCATTAAACAAATAAAAAAGTTAACAGAATTTTGTTGTTGTTCTAACAGTTTACGATTTTGATTTAATAAAACATGTCTTTCTGGGCAATTATACATATTTTAAGTTACAATATAAACTAAATAATAAACACAACATTTTATTGAACATATAATGTACGTCCTAATGAAATATAAATTACTTTTAATAGCAAAAGTGTGTAAATTGTACTTCCACAAGTAAAAAGCTGCGTAATATAATACAATTCCTTTTTTTTTTAATAAAAACTCAAAAATATTGGATGGACATAACTATTAATTTAATTACACTTTGAAGAATATATAAATAATATGCATAATCAAGACAAATGGAATTTCCTAGATTTTCAATCGCTTCACATACTATTTTACAAACCCAAATGCACAACTGTTTGCATTTTTCGTTCTGAACAATTACGTTACAGTCAATATGAACAAGATTGTTATATTATAAGCAAAAATAAATACTATTTTTATACAAAAAAAAATTATTTGATATTTATATGATATAAACGATATAAATAGTACTAGTTTAGCAATGAGAGTTTATATTTTTGGGCCGGGCTTTAGCGAAGCCTCGGGGGGGCTGAAAAAACTTCATTCTGCCTATATGTTTGTCTGTTACGATTATGTAGTGAAATAAATTGTTGCTGGAAACTACCACCTCACGCTTCACCTCGCTTCAGTCAATCTGGTTTGAACTCTGGCTCTGAAACTAAGCCAGGTGGTTGGGTTCTTTGCTTCCTGTGTGGCCTTGGTAAGAATTCCTGTAGCACTAACGCCGGGAGCATACATTACGTAATGCTGCTGCAAAAGTTGGATCATTAGAAAGTGAGTATGTTAGGAAGGGAAAGTTAGTTGAAGGGGGGGGGAGAAGAGCCGTATTAATGTCATAATTGGTATTATTTTCAACCGGTTCATCGCTTATTCAAATTCAAATCTAAAGTTCTACATTCAACTATGAATTATTGTTAAGAGACTGCTAGTATAAAATACAATTTATTACGTTAGCACGTTGTCAGATTGTGCGTAAAGCCACGAATAACATTATAACTAAAGACGTGTTTTTGTTTACACCTCGTTTTAATGAAAACGTTGAACCGAGTGTTGATAATTGGCGTAAACGTTGGAACGTCTAATTAAATTCAAGAAGAAGTACTTGTTAAGCTTGACTCATTAATGTTCAACACGAAAATAATCTTAAAGGGTTTAAATATATCGACATTTTTAATTTCATAATTATTTTAATAACAATTCAAACAGGTTTTATACAAAGTATTAGGATTATTAGCACTATTAAAGATTGTTGAAAAAAGAGTAAAATGGGTAAATTGAATATTTTAATAGTATAATTGGTTAATAAAATATACTCAAATAATTTTATTACAGTTAAAATTCTTAAGATGATGAACTGAAATGCAATACACAACTAACTCATAAAACAAATTTCGAAGTATTATCTAAACATTAATAGTAGTATTATTTTGATATGTGTTTTATGAGTTCTGGTTTCTCTCCTAACAATTATATTTGAACTTAATTTTGACTCCTAATCAGTGCATACATTTACAAAAAATGTTAATGCGATGAGGGAAATGCACGGACGGTAAGTACTAAATGAATAAAGTCAGCTTTTGAAACGGCATGTGCTAGCTGAGCTGAATGCAAATGTATATTAAGTAACATTTTTAATGTAGTAAAATGTTTAAAAACACCGAAAAGAGTGTTTCTACATTTCATATGTGACCTTATTTATTTAAAAAGTAAGCCTTCATCACGGAAATAAAAGAGTATTCTTTGTTAGAAATGTGCAAGACAATTTCCAGCAGAAGATTTACCTCTATATGATGGTGCTATCAAGTATTGTATAGTATGACTACAACAACACACACCTAATATAAATACTCATGCAAGAATACTTTTAAAAAATAACCATCTTCTAGCAGAGCCACTAATGAAAGTTTCATATATATATTTATCAGTCGTTCAATGCAAAAATAACCAAAATCCAAAGTCTTTAGGATTTGACAAACATGCGAGAAAGATGTGTTTTCACTCACTAACCTTACAAGTAATGTACAATTCCCTTGTTAAACTATAAACTGGTGTTTTGTAATCTGTAATAACATGTAACCTCCAGTAAATAGTCCGCTACATGGAGTAACCTAACTTTTGGTAACTAATCGCCTACCTATTGGTTTAGGATTATTCAGCTATTTATACATATATACGAGGTGTGTCCAAAAAAGTATCCGACTTGACGTCCTGGCATGAACTGACGTTACTCGGCGGCAACGGAAATCTGGTCCCCTTCTAAGTACTCCCCTCAACAAGCCACTACCTTATTCCAACGCTCCTCCCACTTCTGGAAACACTCCTTAAATTCATTTTGCGGAATGGCTAACAGGTCCTACGTCGCATTTTGTTTTATTTTTTCAACATCGTCGAATCTTTTTCTTTTCAAAGGAATTTTAATTTCGTAAATAGCCTGAAGTCACGAGGAGCTATGTCAGGACTGTAGGGAGGCTGTCGTAGTTGGTTGATGTC
Organism: Homalodisca vitripennis; assembly: GCF_021130785.1. Taxonomy (NCBI): domain Eukaryota; kingdom Metazoa; phylum Arthropoda; class Insecta; order Hemiptera; family Cicadellidae; genus Homalodisca; species Homalodisca vitripennis. The sequence continues at coordinate 18,706,909 of NC_060210.1, forward strand.
GTGTTTGACCAAAAAACGCTGAATAAGATTTGAGGAATGAGCTGGCGCGTTGTCGTGGTGCAGGATCCAGTCACGACTTGTCCACTGTTCAGGTAGTTTCCTTCGCACTGCATCTCGTAGCCGCCTTCAAGATAATACTCTTTATTCACTGTCTGGCCTCTTGGAGCATATTCGTGATGAAAAACGCCGTCCTGCTCTAAAAAAAAAAAAAAAAAAAAAAAAAAAAAAAAAAAAAAAAAAAAAAAAAAAAAAAAACTGTCAGTATGTCTTGACATTGCTTCGACATAGTCTTGCTTTTTTCGGCCGTTGCTCTTCACGAGTTTTCCACTGTGAAGATTGACCTTTGTTTCAGGTTCGTAGCCATAAAACCATGACTCATCACCAGTAATACATTTTTTAATTAGCCCTGGGTCACTTTTTATCAAATCCAGATTGTCCTGTGCGATTTCAAGTCGACAGTTCTTTTGGTCTTCTGTCAACAGCCGAGGAAAAAAGTTTTCATTTTAAATATTCGTGTAAAATGTTACAAACTAACGATTTTGGTATTCCTAAATCTTTTTTCAGCTCTCGGACTGTCAATCGACGGTTTTCATTAATTGCTGCACGTACACGTTCAATATTTTCAGCGTTTATGGCCGTTGAAGGCCTGCCAGATCGGTCATCACTCTCCACTGATATGCGGCCATTTTTAAACCGCCTAACCCACTCTTTTATTTGTGTGTCGCCCATAGACACGTCACCATAAACTTTCTGTATCATAGTAATCGTCTCTGATGCTGAAAGGCAAAGTTTTTGGCAAAATGTAATGCAAATGACTCGTAGGTATGATTTAGAAACATTTCATCCTCTAGGATTCACCTTGGAATCTGTAAACCTCTTACAACCACCTATAGAATTTGTATTGACCTATTTTTCTTCTATGTGTACAGGTAGGTTCTTAATACCCCCTGGTCTCTAAGGCCATTTGAATCATGATTCACTCTATCAATGAACTTTACTGACTTCTGCGTCTGAGAAAACTAACCTTATCTATAGTTTCAGAAATATGAATAGTTTCAATCAGCTACTTCCACATCTGTAGGCAGGTCCTAGAGGCATAATGTTCTCTAGTACTTTTGTTATTGTTTCTGATTTATGTGTTGACAAATTAATCTACTTAAAATTAAACTCTTTTCAAGATGTGCTGAGTCATGACCAGGATCGATGGGTATTTTAAACTGCAGGGAATAGACATATTATGTATAGCTCTTTCCTTTAGCTGCATCCTACACAGCTAAATTTTGACGGTATGTCTTGTAAATCTAAGGTGTAAAATTGTTCAGAAAACACAACACTAAACGATCTGATGCTCTCAAAAGAGTTATATTAAAAGAATCAACCCCAACACAAATAGATTGCATTAATCGCTATACCATGATTTACATGGTGATGAACCTACGATAAGGATAGAGACACATGACATTGAGTAAGCAGAGGCTGTTTAATTATGAGCATTAGGAAAACAACTATTGTCGAGAATGAGGTGAAAATGGACATAACTGATACTAGCAATTACACTGAATTGGAGAAATGTTACTTATAGTCGTTGTCCAGAGTCAATAGAGCATCTTATCTCGGCTTATGTTATGCTACAACAACATTCTAAGCCTCGTTGGCCACAAAGTTACAGCTACATCTTGCTTTTATGACGTCATTGTTCTACACTGCTCTGTCGTCAATCTCAGAACACCCTAGACACAATCTGATGAGATCATATAATACACAATACAATTTATGATGCATGTAATAATAAAAGTTAATCGTATTGACTTTTTCTTTCTATTAATTATTTAACTGAATTTTGATTTGTTGCAAGTAAATTTTTATAAAAAATTAAATTAAATTACGAATGGTATTTTGATAAAAGCCCACATTACCTATATTATTGTCATTTGTTTACAAACCACTTTCAACGGAAGAATGGAAACTGGTTGTAATGTGTTCTGCGTGAGATGTCCAATGGTAATTTAAATTAGTTTTCAAGTGTTGTGTAAACCCCATTTACAGAAGTAATTATGCGGATTGTTTGTAACACACTTAAACCATTGTCGCCCGAACGTGGAACTGACGTCACCTGTTAAATATATTATACATTTGTTAAAATACTTATATAATTATATAATTTAAATTTATTTTGCAATACTGAGTCCAGAAACAACTTTTAAAATATGTTTAATTAATAGTCGATATTGGTATAGTTGTTTTGTTGTCTTGGACTGCATATATTTAGAGTACATTTTTGTTTTTGAACTTTTTAATGAACCGTGGGTGTTTGCTTAAAAAAATTTTTATCGATTTACTGAGTTAGTTTTTTTCCGCCAATCGGATGAGTGTTAACGATACCTATTACTAGATGAGCTGCAATAATTCATATCTAGAAAACTAACTCACCTATAGACTATTTCGCATGGAGCTTCATTTCTATATGCGCAATACTGATGGTGGTGCATGTCACTCCATCTGATTTGGCTGAACGTTAGCTAACATGATTACCCTTGTTCATTGGTATGGGTACCGTAATGTCAAATAGAAAATAGCAGAAAATTAATTCGTAAGGTGTTGTGTAATATCGTATGAGATTTCTACATTTGATATATTAACACATATAGCTTATTCATACAGTAAGAATAATAAAAGAGTGGGAAGTCAATGTGAAAATTCGGTGACAAGATTTGATTGTAACGGACCCTTGTGTTTTACACACCCCCTTACTTCACCTAAACTTTTATTATTTATTTATTTATTTATTTATTTCCACGGCAATCGCCACTTTTACAATACCATTACATACATGTACATGAAATAATCAATAAACTATAAAATACAACAACAATATCGAACAATTTAAATGCAAAGACTATAATATATAACAAAGTACTACTAAAAAAGGCGAGTAAAAACAGAAAAAAGGTATAGTTGAAACAGAATTATAGAGTGCCATATACTAATTTGATGATTTCTTCTCGAAATCTAGCAGGGCCGAAATTTAAACACCTGACTGCGATGAAAGATAAATCAGTGAACAAAAATGGTTCTCAAATGTAGTAAGATATATTTAGAAAGATTTAATCTGTAGATTTTACATTTAGTATGAAAATTATATGCTACATAAGGAAGAATGAGTCTTATGATGGTGAATGTCCAACCATCTAATTTTGCTGAGCGTCATTGAAGCCTATCACTTAGTTTGACACAATTTATATTGTGAATGGAATGAACTCTAAGACTTAAAAATTTGCAAGGAACATCAGTGAATCTTGTTCTGAGTCACGTAGTGTGACATATATTGTCTCTGATGTAAATCCCACAATTTTATTTGATTATTTTTAGGTGAGCCCCTAAAAACGGTATACTCCAATACCGCAAGTACCGATACTCGCAGCTAAGTATTTCTTTGTTAATTTTAGTACTACTATTGTTATTTAATATTTGTATATCAGTAGTGCTACATTACTACCTATTTGATGACCAGGTAATTATTTAGTACCACGTTATATTTGAGTTGAAATGAAAAATTGCCTCTGTTTTTCCTAATAAATAATTTTATAGAAATAGTTTTAAAGGAAAATTGACTGAAACATTCCGTAAGCACTACCTGTATTATTATTAACAGTTTCTACATGATGGGCGGGTATGTCATGTGTAGGAGGATATGGGCTATCAAGGCGTGAAGTTCAAGTTATTGAACAAGATTCCTACTAAATTTGTTGGAGTGGTGTGAGTATACAAGTCTATCTGTGGTGTTCATTTCATACGCGTTTCCACTCTTGCCATAGACTCTGCGTCGCCTGAGCAGACATCGACTATACTACTATAAATCCAAATTAGTAATATTTTATAGTAGTTTACGAGTGTTTATGAAAGGGCATAGACGGAAAATGACATTGAACCAATATCTGGTACTCAACATTCAACGCAATAAACCCTCAGAACCGAACAGTATTGAGTGTTCCGTTATTGGCAAAGTTACAACAGCTCGACAATTCATTCAACAGAGCTTTGGCAAATTCAGATGGAAAACGCTTTATGTACAACATTCATTGCCGCACTGTTTGTTTATTTTTAAAGTCAAACGTTGAATTCAATTCATAATTGAACCACTCACTTTATAAATTGGAGATACATAATAATTATTTATAGAATTGACAATTACGTAAAAAATAACTACTCGTATAAAAAGTAGTGATTGATTCACTTCAGTTACAAATAAGATTCATAGTTCATTATTTCGGGTAGATTCATTGAGAATACTTTTGTCTAGCAAATTTTACTTATGTATTATTCCTAAACAAGTATTTATTACAATAATGATATAATAATAAAAGACAAATGTAGTATGTTTAGTGATAAATCTTCACCGATATTAAGTTTTACGGACCATTTTCGTTATGGGCAGTATGACACCAGATTGTAGCTAATATCAGGAAATGTACACAGATATTAAGCCCATTGTTACGGCTTCATGGATATCAATCCACAACTCTAGGATGCTAAGAAGCTTACTCTATGCTTTCAAGACTATAAATGGAAACAACATGAAAATAATAGTTGAATTAATTAATTTTGTGTTATATAATTAACTGTGTGCGTTTGCGCATAACAGTAGGTTATATCTCAGGCTCTTACAGTTAATAATATTTATTTGGTGTTACGCAACCTTATAGACCCAGGTGGGATTTACGTAACTTTAACGAGAAGTTGCGTGTAGCCCAGTGGAATTTTCAAAATAGAAATAGGCTTATTTGTTGACCAGTGACATTGCGTAGATTGTAGCATGGGTCATATCCATTTGTAATTAGTTGGTGCCCTTTGCGTAATTTAGTTCGGACAGTCTAATTTTCAAATTTGGAGATTTGTTAAATATTACTATAAGTTCTATAAGGTTTAGGCTTTATGGAGAGGAATTATATGAACAAATTAAGGGCAATTTAAATAACATTTTAAATTTTGTGTTGTCTAGGAAGGAGTTGTGTAATAAAATATGATTGTGTTTTATAGTTGAAGCCAATAGCTCGATATATTTGTTTTTTTATTTTATTCCACAAGTTTAGACTATGTCGTTGAAGTTAATTCTTAAATGTGTTGCTTAGGTTTTCACAGAATTTTAAGATGTCCATATTATTGCATGGATTTTTGGTTAGTATATATAAACTTTTTTAATAGTTTGTACACATCGTATGACAACTTAAATAATTTAGTTAACGTATTATATAGGTATTATTTACATTATACCTAAAATCTTTTCGATTTGATAAACCATAATTGTTTTGCAACTAACCATTAACAAATAAAAAAGTTAACAGAATTTTGTTGTTGTTCTAACAGTTTACGATTTTTATTTAAACTAAACATGTCTTTCTGGGCAATTATACATATTTTAAGTTACAATATAACTAAATAATAAACACACATATTATTGAACATATAATGTACGTCCTAATGAAATATAAATTACTTTTAATAGCAAAGTGTGTAAATTGTACTTCCACAAGTAAAAAGCTGCGTAATATAATACAATTCCTTTTTTTTTAAATAAAACTCAAAACTATGGGATGGACATAACTATTAATTTAATTACACTTTTTAGAATATATAAAATATGCATAATCAAGACAAATGGAATTTCCTAGATTTTCAATCGCTTCACATACTGTTTTACAAACCCAAATGCACAACTGTTTGCATTTTCGTTCTGAACAATTACGTTACAGTCAATATGAACAAGATTGTTTATATTATAAGCAAAAATAAATACTATTTTATACAAAAAAAAAAATTATTTGATATTTATATGAATATAACGATATAAATAGTACTAGTTTAGCAATGAGAGTTTATATTTTTGGGCCGGGCTTTAGCGAAGCCTCGGGGGGCTGAAAAACTTCATTCTGCCTATATGTTTGTCTTTTACGATTATGTAGTGAAATAAATTGTTGCTGGAAACTACCACCTCACGCTTCACCTCGCTTCAGTCCATCTGGTTGTGGAACTCTGGCTCTGAAACTAAGCCAGGGTGGTTGGGTTCTTTGTTTCCTGTGTGGCCTTGGTAAGAATTCCTGTAGCACTAACGCCGGGAGCATACATTACGTAATGCTGCTGCAAAAGTTGGATCATTAGAAAGTGAGTATGTTAGGAAGGGAAAGTTAGTTGAAGGGGGGGGGGAGAAGAGCCGTATTAATGTCATAATTGGTATTATTTTCAACCGGTTCATCGCTTATTCAAATCTAAAGTTCTACATTCAACTATGATTATTGTTAAGAGACTGCTAGTATAAATACAATTTATTACGTTAGCACGTTGTCAGATTGTGCGTAAGCCACGAATAACATTATAACTAAAGACGTGTTTTTGTTTACACCTCGTTTTAATGAAAACGTTGAACCGAGTGTTGATAATTGGCGTAAACGTTGGAACGTCTAATTAAATTCAAGAAGAAGTACTTGTTAAGCTTGACTCATTAATGTTCAACACGAAAAATAATCCTTAAGGGTTTAAATATATCGACATTTTTAATTTCATAATTATTTTAATAACAATTCAAACAGGTTTTATACAAAGTATTAGGATTATTAGCACTATTAAAGATTGTTGAAAAAAAGAGTAAAATGGGTAAATTGAATATTTTAATAGTATAATTGGTTAATAAATATACTCAAATAATTTTATTACAGTTAAAATTCTTAAGATGATGAACTGAAATGCAATACACAACTAACTCATAAAACAAATTTCGAAGTATTATCTAAACATTAATAGTAGTATTATTTTGATATGTGTTAACTTCAGAAACACACCCTCGGAACTAGTGCCCATTAATTTGCAAGTTCAATTCTCAATAAAAGATACAACAAAAAATGCAACATAAAGTTGGGTTCGAATAATTATTTTACGACAAGAAATCATTACTTAAACTGAGAAGATCTTATAATCTGTAAATAATGCATGATAGCTTTTCAACTTCTTATATACATTTATTTTTATAAATAAAATGTAATATATGTAATGTTAAAATTGTTGGTAATGAAGTGAAATTTCGGGAAAATGAGCTTCAATGTGTAAACCATCACGTGTATTTTCAACGCCCAGCAACAGCCAATATAACAATCACATACGGTTATAGATTAGCTTTAACAGATTGGTGAAAATTATATCGCTAATGATCTCTATGTTTTCCTTAAAGAATCTATCTATGATCTATACATAGATGATCATGACGGTAAATTGGATCGTTTACAACGTAATTATAATGACCAAATTGTGGTATGAGGCCTTGATACTATAAAGAGTGATTGTATTGGTACTATTTGAGCCACAAGTCTGGCAAATACCTGTAAAACGGAACCGTTCTTACGTCTTGTTTTATTTCATAAATCAATTATGAGAACTTACGTAATTTTCTATGACGACAACCAATGTTAGTTTTTGTTCTCAAACATCCTGTATTCAAACAGTTTTGTATTCTTCGATATGTTTTTATAAATGTACTTGATTAGGATTTGTAAACACTTATTTGAAACGCTGTAGGATAGCCATTTCCTATACATCCAATCGCTAACTAAAGTGGGTATATCTTGAATCAAGTAGGTATGGTCTGAATTTTTTTATTATATTTAGATCCAGAAATAACCAGTGTGCGTAATATCGCTGGCAAACACACATTACGTCATAACACATAACATACTTAAAAAACATACACCACAAAAAAAACAACATACAAACACAAAAAAGATTCGTCCGTCAGGTTATTCAATAATAATGTTCTGGTTGTTTTAAAATGATCTAAAAATAATCCATTGTGCTTTTAAATGAACGTGCACGGAAAATTATTATTGCGCGTATAAAGACCTTTGTTCTCTAAGGTTTTATAACCTTCATGTAAAACCGGTGCGTGGGAAAGGAGCCTAAAGTCTGGGAGGTTGTGTAAGAGTCGCAAGTCCATAATCCTGTCAGAGACGGAGCAGTGCTATCTGCACCCTGTAATATTATATCAAACATTGTGTGGTATGATGGCTACGTTTTGCAAAATAACCTGCAATAAATTATAAGCAAGTTATTGTAATTATACTATATCAATAAAATGATCATTATGTGCACGGAATTAACAAGTATTGTTTTGTTTTAAAGTTTTTTAACTAGGTCAATTGAATATCGCAATAAGTTAAAAATCTAAAACCAGGATTTTAAAAAGGGTTAAAATGCAAACTTTGTGTTCTTTTCATAATGCAAAGGATATTTTAACATAATAATAACATTTTTAATGAAGAAAAATACAGAAATGTGACGAAAATTTATAAAAGTGGAAATAAAAAGTTATGTCTCGTCGGAGAATGGTACAGTCCCAGAAGTCCTCTCAGTTTTAATAACGCTCTGGTTAATTTTAATATTTTCTCTCTTGGATACGCGTACATAAATGGACGATACTTACTAATTTTGAAATGAAATGAAATATGCCTTTATTTAAGAGGCGGAGTTAGGGCTATTTAGCCCCCTCTACCACTCAACCTCCATCCTCAACCCAAGTAATTTTATACTTCTTTTTAATAAAAAATTGCTAATCAGTAAAAATGTACTTAAAATTGCAACTGAAATGCATAGATAAGCTGTGCTTTTACATACAATATTTTGAATAGCCCTATCTATGGTGAGTCTTGAAAAACGTCATTTTCGTCATGTAACTGTCCGCACAATTTTTCGAAAACGTGCACTTTAAACTGTGCATGAAGTTTTTTTGTTTATGGAACTCTAAATTCAATGATTTTGCATGCCACTCTATGGTATTTTGCTGAGCGTTAGCGAATATTTATATATTGTTCTAATTGATTTGATGCCGACAAAAAGGTGGCAGAATAAATAAATTTGTCAATAAACTTAATACTCATAGTAGTTACATATGTATAATACTCATATCTATGATTACATATAGCCAAATTTTTTAATGTATGCAACTTTTTTATGTGAATTTTTTAGTTTACCTTTATTATTTAAACTCAAACTAGCCTTTGAGCATTTCATGCGTATACTTGAAATTTTGAATGAAGCTTAATTTAAATTTAATGGTGGTGAATGTGTACTACAGATTTTGGCAAAGCTTTGTTGTTGCCTTTTACTTTTAGTAGTCATCACAATTTCAGTTTTTTTACCGTAAAATGGAAGAATTTTTGTTCCAGATGATTATTGGTAAAATCAAACATGAAGTACCTGTAAATGCTATTTACCGAAAACAAATAATTTTCAGTTTTTTCTTGTAAATTATATATTATGAGTCCAGTTAACTATCTGAGGGTACCAAATATTTCGATACTATTTCTAAAGACCGATTAATTTAAAATAACTAATTGTAAAACCAGTAGTTTTTTTACACGATTTCTCATTCACCTCTAAGGCAGCCACATTATTTGTTACAGGAGAAAAAAGATATGCCTAGATTTTAGTTTCAACATAAATTCTCTTTTCATAGGTCAGATAAATTTAGAATACAAATATTGTGGTTGAATAATTCAAAACAGAAATAAATAAAAAATCATCTAAATATTGTATGATAACAACATATCCAAACAATGTAATATATAAGTACATTTTACTGTTAGTTGTGATTAATACAAATAATAAGTTCTTGCATTGGATATTGGCTGAGCGTTAGCGAAGCATATTACTCGAGCGACAGGAAAATTTTGATTTTTTTCGTCTATCCGCACGATATCTCGAGAATGTAAGCTACACGTTTGAAATTTGCGACAAGCTTCATTTTTATTAAGCAAAGGGTACTTTGATTAACGATTCATACCACTTTAAGCATTTGGCTTAGCGTGAGCTAATATTGTTACATTTGCCTTATGGGTAACCACGATGGCAATGAGGAAATTGAAGATTAAGTAATTTTGCGAATAAATTCAGAATACTCATAAGAATTGTTAGCATTTAGTAAGACACGTAGCCCAGTAACACGAGCGATGGACTTGTAATTTAGCATGTAGTCTCAGCGGAGCCTGTTTCACGACACGTGGTGTATACATTCCTCTGGTATCTGATCCTGGGTGCGTTATACCTTTTGGTGTATTTGCTTTCATGATGAACACTTCTGAGGACGAACTACCATCATTTTATTAAGTAAACCTTCGTTCATTCACATAGTAAATATATCCTACTGTTATCGTCAAAAACAAACTTCAAACAAAACCTACTGCTCAAATTAATTGCTTAATGAGCTGAAAATTCATTCGTCGAAGTAGTGGTTAAATTATTTAGTCAATAAAATTAACTTTATTATTAATACATAGTGTATTTAAACAAACAAAAAACTTTAAAGCACATTGATCAAGTTAATAATAAAACTTTCCGTAAGCAAAATTTTTCAATATTCAATATTTCTATATATTTCATAACTAAACCAAAATTACCAGCAACGAAAATCATATAAAATAATATTTATGAGATAGTATTGGTGTCTTTAAAAAGTTGTTCAAACGAAAAGAAAGTATGATTATTCTTTACATCAAAGAAGTAACTCCATTGCAAAAGAAAGCAAGCATAGTTTGGGGTCGCGTTTCTACAGTTTATGACGTCACCGATATTCCGTGACTAGAAGTGTCCTTAAACTTGGTCTCGTGACTGCCGTGACAATGCTGCAGCTTTTTTTAGTCACCTCTGTCGTGATCCACAACAACTCGGTTGTGTGTTCTGTTATCAGTTTGCGGTTAAAATTGCATACGAATGTTACCATTATTTATACTACCTCTGTATTTACAATACCAATTTGATATTATTACTCGACCATGACTGTATTCAAATTCTTATAAACAATTTGACATATTTAACAACGTATTTATATTCTGTTTTTACTCTTTCAAAAAATGGACCGTATTCTTGTTTCCCGGTTACCGACGCGGTCACATACCAAGATGGCCGACTACAGAAACGGTATCTATGGCAAATAACTCATGTCTTTAATGGATAATTTGACTTCATCTCTAGTAACTTGATGAGAAGTGTATAGGTGATGGTAGTGCGTTCCTTAATCTTTGAAATGTTGGTAACATTGAGTCCGATGATGGTACATGTCAGTTAATGAGCTTTAGCTAAAATGACATTGGTATTAATCGTAACCACGATATCAAGGCATTCAGAACATTTATATACCACTTATACAATAACCTTACTATCAGAATTAAATTGGAAGTAAAATTAAAATATTAATGCGACCTGAGCGATGCTTTTTCACACAAGTGATGTATTTTTCTACCTATTGCAGTTTAATATGAAATATACACACAAATTAATATAATTATTTGTTTATTAACATTGATGTATCAACAAAAAAGAACATACATTTTCTGCAATAAAATTTAGTTTATTATACTCTTCTTTTGAATTCACAGTCATAAACTTCTCTCTAGGAAAAAGTGGGAAATTTACCAATAAAATGGGCAATAGATAAATTACTTGGTATGGGTTTAAAATATGAAAACACTGTACTACTTGTTAAAATTATGTGAATTTTATTGTGGTCGTACTAAAGTATGTATTACGTACATTAAAAAAATATTTATTTCATTATTACAACCTTATTTTTCATGTTAAATATACAAAAGATTCAGTTATTTAAAAAGATTGATCAGCGTTTGCTCCCGAGTAAACAGGCTACCACAAGTCTTGGTCTTAGTGAATTTGGTTTTGATTAATTTTGATAATAAAGTATAAATCAGTTACCAAATGACGGGAGAGGGACCAGTGCGGCACAGCGTGCGGTAAATCTGCGGTCCGTGTAATGAAAGTTCCCCCGGGAGAACTCGAGCCTCTATACTCAATCGTGTTGATTTAATTAGAGCCACTGAGCCCAATTGTGGGTGTCATTAGCCGAAAATTGTTAGTTGTTAAACTCTCTTTGCATATAATCATTTTAAGTATCTTATTCTTTCTAAAAATACATAATAAAGTGAAACAAATGTTCCTTGTTTGAATTAGTGAACAATAGCTAATTATTATAATCTAATAGACTGATGAAATAGTACAAGTTTTGAAATGGTATATTGAAAATAAGTAAGTAATATTTAGATTACTTCTTACACACACTGCTTCCTTGAGTCTCTACTGCTATTATTACGCCAGAATCTTGCAGTTACAATTCTTTTCTCATTCTCCTTCCACCTTCTCGGCACATGTCCATGTGTTCCTTCACGTGCCTTAATATATCACTTTTTGAGTATAAGCGAATCATTTTAGATATACTTATTGTTAAAGTAAGAATTCTTCTGGCTAACGTTCTAATACAAATCGTCAGTGTGCGCAAATACATCTTTCAGCTGTTATATTTTAAAACGACTCATCTTTCATTTTATTTATTATATTTTCTGTCTGTTTTACAATTATGTATGTCTGGATGAACTTCCACAGAAATCCAGTCATTTTACGTATAAAGAAGCATTGTTCAATAAGGTTTTATATCCTTCATGTAAACCCGGAGCGTGGGAAAGGAGTCTAAAGTCTCTGAGTTCGGGTAAGAGGAGCAGGTCCAAATTATGTCAGAGACTGAGCACTACTATCTTTACACTTTATAATTCTAATGTACCATTCTTGACCTTACAGTATTGTGCCTGCTACGCTCTTCATCGCAGGTCTCTAGTCATTAGAGAAACGTTTTGGAAAATTAAACGTGAGAAACTAAAGAAACCAATAGAATAGTATTGAGAGTATATTATGTAATGTGTAAAATATTATAATATACAGTACACCGCAAGGTAAGCAGTGATTTGCCGACTCTTAACTGTCAAGTGAATATTGTGATTGCGTGTCGTCTGAATTTCATTTACCGTTACAGTTATGGAAGCTTGATATGTTTTGTTGACGTTTCTCAGTGGAAAAGTTTTACGTCGTTGAGCAGTTTTCAGCAGATCAGTATTATTGTATAATGCAAGTTTTAAATTTATTGTGTACATATAAATACATTGATTTTTGTATCTTTTGTTATACCAATACTGTACAACACTAGCAACCGAGGAAATTTATGTATAATATATTTTACATCTCCTTATTTAACTTAGAGGATTTTAAATCAATAATCATTACTATATTATTTTATTAATAAAATTGACATTATAAACTATCATTATAACATTTATAAAAAAATTTATTGATAAATTGTTTTTATGTTTTCAGAAATGCTTTTTCTAAAACAAGACGTTCTCAAGATAACATCACTTATCTATGATAATACAATTCATAAATACGAAAAGAGCCGAATTTCAAAGTAATTAAAGAGTTATGCATGTCTGTTTTAGAATTGCTTGTAAACTTAAGTAAATAATTATAGCTGATTAATATAAATCAAGGTTTAGGTATTACATTGATTTTTATATTTCGTCATTATGTTTAATATAGTAAAATGGCTCATTATGGTGTGATTCAGACTGATTTACAATATTATTTTTCATAAAAAATTGAATACATATTTATTTTATTACAAAATACTACATGTGTAATTTTGACTTGATTCAGGGACGCAAATGTTGCAAAGCTAACTTTAAACTAAACCTTATAGAGAAAGGCGTTTTACGTTAGCTTTGTCATGGTATGCATTTTCTCATACTATAATCTGTAATTCTGCAACATTCCATGTAACTGGTGGTTTATATCTATCTCATTTATAATTTTGTCATGAGTAAATATGGTTCTTATTAAAGTTCGTTATGGAAAAAAGATGGATTGAAACGATAATAGGATTTCGGACATACCCTTCTGTTATACCTGTATGATACAAAACACACAGTACGTTTCAAGGGTTCAAACCTACCCTCTCCTCAGTCGTCAAATACTTAATAAAACATGATCTTATAATCTTTAACGTGCGACAATGAACTTCCACTAAAAAAATATATCATACCAGGCAGAAGAAAATGAATCCTCCTGTTGCCACAGCACAGGAGTTAGGAGCACACGTGTTAACCGCATAAGCGAAAGTGAAACAAGAAATAAATGGTCGTCATTTCCTGTGGTATGATGTAACAGGAAACAGGTAAGTGATTGTTGGTAGTACGTAAGTATACCAATTACATGGTATACTTTAAATAAAAATAAAAATTTAATAAATAAAATTTTATTTTAGAATTGTAAATGGATAGGGAATAAAAAAGTAAATTTATATTGTAATCCAGCGGCAGGCACAACGCGCTTGGAATCTGGTCTAGACCTGACTTGATGGCAGTGAATGCTAAACAATAGTCTACAGTGGACTCAATCTTTTGTTAGGCGGCGAACCTGCGTTGAGAGTGATTCAAACAGGCCTGCAGGAACAGGAGCGTAGTCGGTGCAGGCCAAGAAAACACGCTCTGCTTCCATTCCGAGTTGAGAAGCGATAGAGTAAAGTCTTTAGTGCGAGTTTAAAAGTAGTGTCGGGCGTAGGATCCGTTGGTATAGATTATTTTAATACCGAACTCCAAGACCTTCACGACCAAAGAGCTAAGTACTTTTGACTGAATTATTAAATTTTTCTAAATTTGAAATTTGAAAATTTAAGAAGTGAATTAATTTGAAATTGGAATTTGCTAGTAGTGGAATTTGTTATAGTGAAGGACTTAGCTCAAAAGGCAATTTTAGGAGCGAACTTTATAAAACATTCTGGTTTGTTAATAGACTTGAAAAATAATTGTTGTCGATTTGACTTTAATATAGAAAAGTGTATAAAATTTGTGCAAAATATTACAGTAGCGTGTATGAACACCAATCACACTTATAAAATAGGATGCGAAGAGGCCAGTAATGAAATAATAAAAATTATAAAGGAATTTCCAACGGTATTTACCGACAAAATTGGTAAAACTCTAGATTATGAGTATAAATTAAAAGTTAAAGATCATGAACCCGTAAAACTTAGACCATATCCATTGAATCCACCTAAACAATTAAAAATAAAAAAAAATATTGACGAATTATTGGAACAGGACATTATTCAACCAAGTGTGAGTCAGTACTCGAGTCCAGCCTTTTTAGTAGGTAAGGAAGATGGAAAATCGGAAAGATTAGTAGTTAATTACAAGGAGTTAAACAAGAAGTTGGAAGGAGTGAGTTATCCTATAGGCGACATGCACGAACTATATTACCATTTGAAGGGAAACAATTATTACTCAGTAATAGACTTAACCAAAAGTTTTTATCAAATATACCAATTACATGGTATACTTTAAATAAAAATAAAAATTTAATAAATAAAATTTTATTTTAGAATTGTAAATGGATAGGGAATAAAAAAGTAAATTTATATTGTAATCCAGCGGCAGGCACAACGCGCTTGGAATCTGGTCTAGACCTGACTTGATGGCAGTGAATGCTAAACAATAGTCTACAGTGGACTCAATCTTTTGTTAGGCGGCGAACCTGCGTTGAGAGTGATTCAAACAGGCCTGCAGGAACAGGAGCGTAGTCGGTGCAGGCCAAGAAAACACGCTCTGCTTCCATTCCGAGTTGAGAAGCGATAGAGTAAAGTCTTTAGTGCGAGTTTAAAAGTAGTGTCGGGCGTAGGATCCGTTGGTATAGATTATTTTAATACCGAACTCCAAGACCTTCACGACCAAAGAGCTAAGTACTTTTGACTGAATTATTAAATTTTTCTAAATTTGAAATTTGAAAATTTAAGAAGTGAATTAATTTGAAATTGGAATTGAAATTTGAAATTAACGATCAAATTCTGTTGAGTGTGGACTAATATATATCTAAATTGTAAAGGAGTTATTTATTTAAAGTCAAACGTAAAAATTTAATTGAAATTATAGGGATTCTAGTTAAAATTAAGAGCTGCAGGTGCTGCACCATATCCTGTAGGAACTTGTGAAAAATTCCTGTTGAGAACTGTTTAGATTTGTTTGAGAATTTTATTTTAAAGAAGTTTATAATTTTTATTTTATTAGTTTTGAGAAGAAGCCTATTTATTTTATTTCATGCAAATTTATTCAAGATTATTATTTTATTTTATATTTTATACACACGTATTTGGAGGACAGTGAGTCCATGTTAAATCGAAAGTGCCTTGCCTAAGGAAGTAGTAATTTTAAACTATTGTGCAAAACATTTCATTGGTGGAATACAAGGTTAATAATTGAAATTTGGATTGATTTAATAAACCTGAATATTTCTAAAAAGGTGCAGTTTTAATTTCCACCAGTATCTACTTAAATCTTATGAGTTCGAGAATATTTAAGGTCATCATAATAAAAACAAAAAATTTTGTATATTAACATTTAGTATAGTAATGGCCCATAAATATCCATATATAACTTCAGCATTGGCTTGGGTATTGTCCCACTTTCGTAAGTTAGGAAAATTAGGGCGCTGGGTGGAGGTTATATTGTCTCTACCATTTAAAATTACGCATGTTAAAGGTAATCAGAACCCAGTAGCGGACTATTTATCTAGATTATTTCAAGATAGTGAAGTTGACCACAATGTGTTACATGAACTAGAAAAATTAGTGAATAAGGACAAGATGAATGATAACTCTATAAAAATGAACAATGAAACTGTAAATAATAAGGACTTAGTAATAAGAGAGGAAACAGTGTCTATAAATAGTATAAGTACGATGCCTTTTAGCTTTATGGACTTAAAAACGCATCAGAGGCAGGATGTAAATATAACTAAAATTATGGAGGGTGTATTGAACTATACCAATAGTGATGTTTACAGTGTGGAAAAAGGGGTGTTATTTTATGTGAACAATAAAAACAATTCTAAAAGGATCTATTTACCTGAGCACTTATTCAAGGTCGTATACGAGTATTATCACAACTCATTGTCTGGCTGTCATTTCGGCATTTTAAAAACACAACAGAAAATAAATGAAAGGTTTTATCACCCTAAACTAAATGATTATGTGAAAAATAATGTAAAATGTTGTGAAGTTTGTTTGAAAGCAAAAAGTAGCAACTGGAGGGACCAAGGACCTTTGAACAGCAATCTGAGCAGTCGTCCAATGCAGAAGTTATATATGGATATTTATGGGCCATTACCTGCGTCTTCCAATCGAATGCAATACATCCTGATAGCTGTAGATGACTTCACCAAATATAATTGGATAATGCCACTCAGGAAATGCACCTCAGGTAATGTAATTAATGCATTAGAAAATAATATTTTCAAAAATTTTTCTTTGCCTGAAGAATTCGTGACGGATAATGGAACATATTTTGTCAGCGAGGAGTTCAAAAATTATTTGTTTAATTTGGGCATAAAACAAAGGACCATTATACCTTATACTCCTCAAGGAAATAAAAGTGAAAGGCAAATTCGAAATTTAAATCAAATTCTGACAGCTTATTATCATGACTGTAAAAAGAATTGGGACAAGGATTTGTACCATGTGCAAATGGCCCTAAATACTTGTCACAATGAAAGCATAAAGTCGTCTGCATTTGAATTGATGTTCAGTTTCAAAGCAAATGATGGTTTGTCACTAAAATGGCAAATTAAAGATATTTGTGATGAAAAATGGAGCAAAGATAAGAATGCAAAGATGGTTGAAGCTATTCAAAATTTAAAAAGACAAAATGAGCTGAATTCGAGAAGAAACCGATACAACCGAAATCACAGGCAATTAAAAATGTATGATGTAGTCTATTGTAGAATTACAAATCAGCGATATAAGCTAGATCTGAAATATGAAGGACCATTCAGAATAATTTCAATTATTAGCTCCAACTCATATGTGGTTCAAAATTTAAAAGAATTGAATGAATTCCGTAGAATACACTTGCAGGATGTGAAACCCACTGGGGAAAGAAGAATGCATATTTAAATATAACAAAAAAAAATATAATTACCGAGGGGTAAATAATTTGAATTACAAAATAAAAAAAAGAACTGATTAAAAATTATGACGAATTAAATTAGTTGTAAGAATGAAGAAAAACTATATTGGATGTACGCTGTATGTATGTATGTTTGATTTGAGAAATTTCAGTGACAAGGAAGATTAAATTAAAATATATTGAACAATTGAGGAAATTCTACAGCCCTGTTAAATTGTAAATATTAACTTGAATTGTAATGTTGTAAAAATGTATTTTAAACTTGAAGAAACCTCAAGAGGAATAAAAAAGTTTATGATTTAGATAAAAGGGCACAGGTGAAGTAAACAGTTGCGATAACTACATGGTTTGGGAGAGGAGGAGTGTATTAAAACAATTCAGTATTTATTTTCTGAATAATGCACAAATCCGAAACTCATGGTCCGTAATTAATGTTATTAACATGTGTTATTTATGTTTGTATGTAAATTAATAACTAACACGAATGTTGGAATATTAATTTAAACTTGTTAGTTTGATAAAATTTATGCCAAGGAAGAGGGGAACAGAAGAAAAAAGACTGTTATTTCTATGATAAACAACGGTATAGGTAAAAATAATAAAATAAGAACTGACACCCCCGTCTGGGGATATGTTTTAATTCTATATGAAGCTGCGACAACCAGTGAATGGGCGAGCCAACACACACAGCCGTGCAGGGCAAAGGTTCCAAGGACGACCCAACTAATTAATTACGGACCGGACCTGCAATAAACATCCCACAACAACAACCACCGACTACCTCGTTCTACCCATTGTGAAGGATTATCTGGATGGACTATCTTTATGGTAGGACTTAGAATTGTAAAAAGGTAGGTGGCAATTGGACTCTTAATATTTGCCATAGTTTAGGTCAAGGTTTCTATTGGGGAATTTAATTGTTAAGTTTTCAAAAAACAATCTGATAATGTATGGACTCTTTTAAAAAGAATTTATAATAATTAACGCTTGGTTAAAATAACTTGATAACTAGTATGCTGCCACTTCTTATAACTATTTATCAAAAATAAATTAAAACAAATATTATAAATAAAAAAAAAAAGGTTTTGTAGATTTGATGATGCATGTTAAGGCTAGGTGGAAATACAATTTCTAAAGGATGTGAGATAAATTTCTTAGATTTAAGTATTAAACTTGGCAGATACCAAGCGCTTTAAGGGGGGGTGTGTATACCAATTACATGGTATACTTTAAATAAAAATAAAAATTTAATAAATAAAATTTTATTTTAGAATTGTAAATGGATAGGGAATAAAAAAGTAAATTTATATTGTAATCCAGCGGCAGGCACAACGCGCTTGGAATCTGGTCTAGACCTGACTTGATGGCAGTGAATGCTAAACAATAGTCTACAGTGGACTCAATCTTTTGTTAGGCGGCGAACCTGCGTTGAGAGTGATTCAAACAGGCCTGCAGGAACAGGAGCGTAGTCGGTGCAGGCCAAGAAAACACGCTCTGCTTCCATTCCGAGTTGAGAAGCGATAGAGTAAAGTCTTTAGTGCGAGTTTAAAAGTAGTGTCGGGCGTAGGATCCGTTGGTATAGATTATTTTAATACCGAACTCCAAGACCTTCACGACCAAAGAGCTAAGTACTTTTGACTGAATTATTAAATTTTTCTAAATTTGAAATTTGAAAATTTAAGAAGTGAATTAATTTGAAATTGGAATTGAAATTTGAAATTAACGATCAAATTCTGTTGAGTGTGGACTAATATATATCTAAATTGTAAAGGAGTTATTTATTTAAAGTCAAACGTAAAAATTTAATTGAAATTATAGGGATTCTAGTTAAAATTAAGAGCTGCAGGTGCTGCACCATATCCTGTAGGAACTTGTGAAAAATTCCTGTTGAGAACTGTTTAGATTTGTTT
Source organism: Homalodisca vitripennis (assembly GCF_021130785.1). Classification (NCBI taxonomy): domain Eukaryota; kingdom Metazoa; phylum Arthropoda; class Insecta; order Hemiptera; family Cicadellidae; genus Homalodisca; species Homalodisca vitripennis. The sequence goes on from NC_060210.1 coordinate 18,726,650, forward strand.
GAGAATTTTATTTTAAAGAAGTTTATAATTTTTATTTTATTAGTTTTGAGAAGAAGCCTATTTATTTTATTTCATGCAAATTTATTCAAGATTATTATTTTATTTTATATTTTATACACACGTATTTGGAGGACAGTGAGTCCATGTTAAATCGAAAGTGCCTTGCCTAAGGAAGTAGTAATTTTAAACTATTGTGCAAAACATTTCATTGGTGGAATACAAGGTTAATAATTGAAATTTGGATTGATTTAATAAACCTGAATATTTCTAAAAAGGTGCAGTTTTAATTTCCACCAGTATCTACTTAAATCTTATGAGTTCGAGAATATTTAAGGTCATCATAATAAAAACAAAAAATTTTGTATATTAACATTTAGTATAGTAAGTAACGGAGGCACTGTTATAACACAAGATAGGATGGTTGGTATTAAATTCACCACAGGTCCGAGTTCGAGTTAAAAGGTCTTAGTTACTGGTTACATTTGAAGCACTTGAATCGCTTTAACAGATATTTCACGAGTAGTCTGAAAACTGAAATTATGACATACTTAGAGTTACATCAAAACTTTTATGGTATGATGTGTAAGTTTCATAAAATATTGCTTACATTTATAAGCAAGTTCTTAAAATCAAACAATATTAATAAACATTATCTTGGTAAATGTACGCAATAAACAAACATTGTTTTATTTGAATGTTTTCAGGTAGGTCAATTGGGTACAGTAATAAAATTAAAATGTGAAACCAAGATATTTTTTAAAAATTGGATACAATCTTAACTTTGTCCTTTTCATAATACAATGAATATAGTAATGTAATAAGAATGTAAACAAAGAAAAATGTAGAAATGTGACGAAAATTTATAAAAGTGAATATAAAAAGTTAAGCCTCGTAGGCGAATGTAAAGTCCCAGACGTCCTCTCAGTTTTAATAACGCTCTGGTTAATCTTAATGTTTTCTCTCTTGCGTACACGTACATAAATGGACATAACTTTACTACTTTTATACTTTTTTTAAAACTGCTAATCAGTAAACACGCACGTAAAAATTACAACTTAAATGCATAGATTAAGCTCTGCTCATACATAAGTTTCAATTGGCCTATCACTGAAGGGGCTTAAGAACGTAATTTGTCAGTGTATTTGGGCACTCGGAATTCACTCTCTACGGGATTTAGCTGAGCGTTTGCGAATTTTTATATTGATCTTATTGATTTGATGCCAACTAAACGATAGCAGAATAGTAAATTTTTCATTAAAGTCAGTACTCATAACAGATGTAAAATCTGGTATATTATTACATGTAGCCAGAATTTTCCAGCGCGTAAAACATAATCTTTTGGTGACTTGGTGAGTATACTTTTATTATTTACACCCAAATTGATGTTACTTGAATAAACAAAACGAACACATCATGTAGAAAAGTGTCGCGGAAAATTTTTCTTCCCTATATTTGTAATTTTACATAAACCTTAATTTCTAAGTTCTATTGTGGTTAGTTAGTACCTAACCACGGAATTTGGCTGAGCGTTATTGCAGCCTTTCTCTCAGTAGGCTAACACAATTTCTATTTTGTTTAACGAAAATTTTAAGAATGTCTTTTCCGTATGATTATCTGAGTTATATCTGTCAATAATGAAAAGAAATATAGACTTGAAATTTTACAGTGAACCCCGGCGAAGACTGTTACCCGACACGTCGTAAGCACTGACTCGTTATTGTAAACGTAACAAGATACTTATCCACAATTTAGGGATATCAATTAATTTCAAAACGTTTGTTTTAGTGAATACTTTGCAATACAGTCTGGTAGACCTGATCCTACCCTACAAACACTATTTTACGTTCGCTCCCTGGTTAAATTTAGATTTTGTGTGATTTTAAGCCATAACGAATATTTTTGACTCCGGAAATTGTTTGTTTTATTTACATAGTTATGACCTCCCAGTAAACAGGACATTTTATTTTGTTTCCGTAATTAATTACTAGCTGTACATCTAACCACCAGACTAACAAGGTTAGACGTGCATACAGCAATACAATCCACGTTTGACGTAACCAGGAGCGACGCGACTAAACATAGATTATCTTCTCACTCTTACTACACGTCCACTTGGTCAAGACGGTAGTGTCACAGTCTCGCATTAGAGAGTTCGATGGTTCAAGTCTCGGACTAAGCAGAAACGTTTTGCACAAGATTTTATCATCATATTTATTTCTTGTTACTATTTTTAATATTATATATATATATATATATATATATATATATATATATATATATATATAAAACTGTAATTAATTTTAATTTATTTAACACTTTTAACCGTATTCAAAAGGTTGTTATACAATTTTATTACAATCGTTCTTGTTATAAATTAAATATATTTTATTATTGTTAAAAATACTTGTTAGCTTTATATTTTAAACTCTTGTTATTTGTTAAAAAAATTTATATTTATTCGTTGTTTGTTTTTTATATTTTACTGAATTTTAACCATATATTTATTTTATTCTATTTTATATATTCATATCCTTAATTTATTATGAACATGTCGTTTACTGTTGAAAAGACGAAGACTGGTAAGCCGTGCATTCTTTTTAACGATGTTAAATATAGGCAGCAACGGATTCTTAAATATGGTGAAGTGTCTTGGCGCTGTCTAGGGAAAAGCTGTGGCGCGTCCATTAAAACTAATGCGGGTATGACAAAAGTTATTACTTATAACCAAAAACATAGTGGCGAACATCCGGTCACGATGCGTGCCCTCCTATCACCACTGCTGAAGTCTCAGTCTGCGACCGCCGCGCTACCTGCGGTGCCTTCTACGCCGGTTACACCACCTGTACTGGATTGCTGTAGAACGCCCGTCTGCTCCACACCCGCCTTAGATCTCTCACTGTCTGACGATCCGCCTGGTTCAACAGAACAAAGAGGCATAAACCACAAAATATCTGAAGATCCGGTAGCGGAGATTTCCCGACTCAGAAAAGAGATCGAGCGACTTCAGAGTGAATACCAAAAGCTGCTAAACCACACAATATAATCGGACACTCGTTTGCTTGAGTTCACGGACCAGATCTTTCAAGTGAACGCATCTCGCGTCGACCAGAGCGCCCGCGCTTCCGCGACGGTGGACTGCGGTGTCCAGTGCGAACCGTCACCCACTGCTGCGGACTTCGGTACGCAGTGCGACTTATCGCAACAGTCTGTCGAGTGTGCGCGATGTGCCGGAAACACTGAGATTATTCGCAGCATGAAAACGACCATAGAAGTTGTAGAAGCAGAAAATCAGTGCTTAAAACATCAGCAAACTTCGTGCAAGGTTTCAAGTTTTAAATCTGAAGAGAAATGGGCAAACGCTTTGTCGATATGCTACAATGCTTTGGCTTGGGTTGCTGGTCAAAACTCCAACGAGAGTGACGCCAACAACACAATCTGCTATCGACAATGTAATTTCAAATCTCCCAAATGTCGAAGTGTCCGTGATCAACACAGCAATCGCGGATCATTATGGCCAAGAGGCTATAATTACAGGACAACAAATCGAGAGGGAGCCCAAAATTAATAAAACAATAAGATACATAAGGCCTAGCAACATTGCTCTCCTAAACGCCTCTCTTTTTAAAGAACAATGGCATTTTCTAAATTCAAGCCAAACTGTAGAACAGCAGTTCCAGGCATTCAATAATTGCCTAAATTTCCATCTAAATCTTTGCTGTCCTACAAAAACAATTAAAATATGTCAAAAAAAGACAAGAAATACTTGGATCACGAAAGGAATATTGGTTCAAGAGATAAACTAAAATTCCTTTCCGAAATTTATAGATCAGATTCAAATGAAAATTTCAAAATTTATTACCGAAACTACAAAAGAATTTACCGAAAAGTGATCCAAGCCGCGAAATCATAAATGATGTCTAAAAAAAAAATTCTTTCTTCTAAAAATGTTTCTAAAACTGTTTGGAACATTATTAACAATAAAAATAAAGCTCACAAACAGACCAAAATTAAAATTGGAGATACCTTGGTGCAGGATGAAGCTGAGATCGCCCACGAGTTTAATAGATTTTTTGCGTCTGTTGCTTGTGGGCGAGGTCCTCGACCGTCAGAGCCCTAGGTTACTCACACGCGAAGACGCAGTCCAGTAGAATCAATGATACTGGCACCTGTACTTGAGGAAGAGTTGGAAAAAATTATTCAGCAGCTCCCGGCCAAAAAATCAACCGATCTAAATTTATTGTCCATGTGGATTTTGAAAAAATGTGCCAAGCATATTGTGAGCCCTCTGACTCAATTGGTAAATCTGTTTTTCAAACAGGAGTTTTCCCCTCCCTCCTGAAAAATGCTAAAGTACACCCCATTTTCAAAAAAGATTACCCATGCTCCCTTAACAATTATCGGCCTGTCTCTATTTTGCCAACTGTGAGCAAGATTTTCGAAAAACTATTTTTGACAAGAATGCTTTGTTTTCTTAGCAAACACAACCAGCTCTCTGAAGACCAATTTAGCTTCAGAACGGGAAAATCGACGGTAGACGCTGTGGTGAGTCTGGTCGAAATGGTTGTTGAGGGGTTAGAGTGTCGGAATCCCACCATAAGTGTGTTTCTCGACTTATCCAAAGCATTCGACTGTGTTGACCATAATACACTTCTTGACAAACTTGAATCTCATGGCATTCGAGGTGTGCCCCTGCTATGGATTAAATCATTTCTAAGTCGTAGAACACAGACTGTCCAAATTACAAATCACCTTTCAAGTCCATTGGATTTGAGATATGGAGTTCCCCAAGGCTCCATCCTCAGTCCAATCCTTTTTCTGGTCTATGTCAATGACATCGAGTCATCACTTCTGTACGGGAATCTCGTGCAGTATGCTGATGACACGACTCTCTGTTTTAACGAAAAATCAAAAGAAGTTTTGGAACAAAAAGCTTTTGTTGACCTTAACAACTGCGTCCAACACTTTCATAGCCTCAACCTGACAACAAATTCCACAAAATCTAATTTTCTGAATTTCGCCCTGCGGTCAATGGACGTTGGGTGTGGACCTTCCGTTATGCTGGGAGACTCCACATTAGAAGAAGTTTACTCCTCCAAATTCCTTGGTATATACCTTGATCGAGGTTTGACATGGAATGTTCACATTGATTCAGTTTGTTCAAAATTAGCATCTGGCGTTTATGTTTTAAGATCTTTAGCCAAATACTGCCCAAGTCAGGTGCTGATGGCGGCGTATTACGGCCTGATTTACCCACATCTTTCCTACGGAGTGATTTTGTGGGGAGCTTGTTCAAACAATCAAATTTTGAGAGTTTTCAGGCTTCAAAAGAAAGCGATCAGAACAATCGCCAACATGAACTTCAGAGAGTCGTGCAGGCCTGCTTTCAAAAAATTGCAGCTGTTGACTCTGCCATGTCTCTATATCTTGGAGGCAGTTTTATTCTTTAAGTCAAAATGTGCCCTGACTAGGGGCCGTGACGTGCATGAATATGAAACGAGAGGCAGAGACAACTACCGTACTGGGCGACACAGAACGGTGGTTTATGAACACCTGCCCTCGCAGGCAGGTGTCCGTTTCATCAACAGTTTGCCTGATTCCATGAAAAACGTACAAACGCCCAAGGCGTTAAAAACTCGTCTGAAGCGCTTTTTAGCATCTAAAGCATTCTATAGCGTCGACGAGTTTTTGAATTATAGTTGGGAGACCTCCAATCTAGAAGACTGACACTGGCGTTGGCGGTGGAGAGAATTGGCGAGTAAGTGGTATGGATGAATGTAACGATTGTATGTCTGAATGTGGTATTGTGAACGAATGTAAAAATTTTAGATTTATTCGGTATGACCTTTGCCACATAATTGTATTATTATCAACGGCAATAAAAGACTTGACTTTGACTTTGACAATCACGCCCACTGGGGCCCCATTCTTGTGTCGTGTAACAGAATGACACCGACTTCATCTAGTACAAGCGTGACAGTCATGTTTTAGTCTGTACTGAGCTTTTGAGTGTCTTCGGTAACGGTGAATAATGTAATAGTGACAGCGGTGACTGATTGATATCAATGGTATAACAGTGACTTCCTTCGCTATCCATTTCTACATATTTACAACATAAATAGCAGAAATACTTTGTCCCAACAGGTACAGAATCATCATTGTTTATTTATTTGTGTATTGTATTGTGATCATGTTCATTGAGTTCCACATAACATAATTATTTGTCCTAAATACGAAATGGTAGCTCAGTGGATAGTATTTATTATTGAAAGATTACATCAACTTATTATAGATTATACTCTTAATATATGTAAAATTCCTAAAGTTTCCAACATATAATGTTATTGATCTATTAATTCTGTATTTTGTAGATAAAATGGTAAATAGGCCATCTTTAATGGGTTATATATTGTGTACTTTAATATACAATAAACTTTAAAGCATAACGATCGGGTTACTAATAACATTTTTTGTAAACAAACTTAATTTTTTTATTATTCTATCTTTCTATCTATTTCAAAACTAAACCAAAATTAGAATCATAGAAAATGATATTTCTTGATGTGTTAACAAATATTTTCAAACGAAAAGAAAGTATTATTATTCTTTATACAAAAAAGTAACTCTACTACAGAAGAAAGCAAGGCAGAGTTTGCGATCGCGTTTCTAAAGTTTATGACGTCACCGATACTCCGTGACTAGAAGTGTTCTTAAACTTGGTCTCGTGACTGCCGTGACAGTGCTGCAGCTCTTGTTAGTCACCTCTGTCGTGATCCACAACAACTCGGTTGTGTGTTCTGTTGTCAGGTTGCGGGATGAATTTCATACGAATATTACCATTCTTTATACTAGTTCTCTGTTTACATTACCGATTTGATTTTGTTACTCTACCATGACTGTATTCAATCCTTATAAACAATTGCTACACATTTAACAACCTATTTATATTATGGTTTAATTCTTTCACCAAATAGACCGTATTCTTGTTTTTGGGGACCGCCGCGGTATTATACCAAGATGGCTACTACTGTGATGGTATCTATGATTAATACCTCTTATCTTGAACTCGATTTATAATTTGAGTTGATTACTAGTACCTTTATGAGAAGTTATTGGTGGTGGTAGTACCTTTCTTAACCTTTGAATTGATGACAACATCGAGTCCGATGATGGTGCATGTGAGTTCATGAGCTTTGGGTGAGTGTTTATGAATATTTTTACATTGGTCTTAATAATAAGCATGATGGCAACAAATTCAGAGCATTCATATTTCATTTTGACATTAAATTAACCATCAGAATGAAATTGGCTATAAAATTGAACTTTTAGATGCAACCTCGGCGAAGCCTGTTACACGAACACATTCAAATTCAAAACATTCCAATTCAAATAGTAAAAAATTGGCGTATTTATGAAAAATGTACTGCAATCTGATTCTTTTTGGGATATTTATTATATTGAAGTCACAGGCCTTTATAAATTTTGTAAAGGCGAAATTAGGAATTCACCCCCTAAAAGTAGGCAACGATGAAATACACGGTATTTGTTTAACATATTTAAATATTGGAACACTCTAATACTTGTTAAATTGTTTTGAACTTTATCGTTGTCATATTAAGCTATATATTATGTAAATTTAAAGATTTTAATTTTATTGACCACCTTAGTTTTTTGAATTTAAAAGTACAAAAGGTCCAATTCATTGAAATTTTTTTCACAGTTAGTTATCGCCATAGCTACCTTGAAATCGAAGAGGTTATAGTATAACAACACTTTTTGACATCTTGAGTTTTAAGAGGCTGCCATTATTTCTTGGGCTCAGTTAACTAAGTTTACATTTAATTTGATAATATAGTATAAATCAGCTACCAAATGACGGGAGAGGGACCAGTGCGGCACAGCGTGCGGTAAATCTGCGGTCTCGTGTAATGAAAGTTCCCCCGGGAGAACTCGAGCCTCTATAATCAATCGTGTTGGTTTCATTAGAGCCACTGAGCCCAATTGTGGGTAAGTGGGTGTGAGTAGCTGATAAAATTTAATTGTAAATCTCTCTTTGAAAATGTTCAGGTCTAAAATACTTATAGGGGTAATGAAGCAATAAACATGCTGCTTGTTTGGGTCGGAGTAATTTTTTTTCATTTTGTTTTTATATTACAAGCAATTAACGCAGTAGTATATGTTTTGAACGTTTGTATTAATAATATATGGCAGTAAGAAATAAGGTTTTAATTAACGTTTAAAGTAACGTAAAATTTAACTAATGAAAAATATTACATTATCTACAGGAAAATAAACATTTTAGAAATGCTGAATAATCCTTATTTAATATAACACATTGGCTACATTTCAGCTTCCAAGCGTACCGGAACAACGGTTTTAAACCCGTAAAGAAGCAGAAATCATAAATTTTAGGTTCGGAAGGATGTGGAAATAAAATTAAAAATTCTTTATTTTTACACGCAAATGGTACGAAATAAAAATTAATATTTACGATTAACATGAACATAGTTAATAAATGGTTACAATATGATCTTTTACTATTTTGCGTGCAATATATCTATTGATTTGTTTTCATTTTAACTCAAGTATAAAAGAAGGAATTATACTAGCAAATCCAGACGATAAAATAGCTATTAATACACAAAGTATACCAAAGTCAATACATATAAATATAAATTCCACTCACGGATGCAATTAAAGTAACTAAGTATTTTAAATGAGCGTAAAGTCTAGCGTAGTCACCTTGACGTTTTTTCAAGAGACTAAAATAACGTTGGAGAAAAGGAAACCCTTTTTAACTCAAAGTATCTCCCTTTATATAAACTAAATTTTTTGCAGTTACCTTACAGCCTCAATCTTAATAGTAAACATTGTAAGATATTTAAAGTACTGTTTAATAATACCCTACTCTGCTTTATAATAGTATCTTCGCACTAATTATCATACTCAGCGTTTTCCATTTCGATAATGGAAAAACGGTTGCAAATGTGTTAAGTACAAAAAATACGAGTGATATTATAACCTTATTTAAAATAATTAACAGATCAATAAACAAAAAAAACGTTGTTTCAGTTTATTTTCGTCTGAATTCAGTTAAAATTCAGACTTTACACAATCACAATATTTGCTAGACACTTTAGACAGGGAAAGTAACTTCATTCCTTCCAGTTTACCGTATAATTTAATAATTTTCTCATTTTATATTTTTTAAATATGCTCAATTCTATTGTTATGATTGCTTTAGCTTTAAATCATTACGGAACATGTTTATTTTATCGCTCAATATAACGTTTTGGACTTCACCCGATGCAACAAAGAAATTTATCCTTAGATCGTTATAGAACGCCTCAAACAACTAATGCATACTGATGGACAAATATTAGAGCTGAAAATGTGTTTTATTGGTCTATTAGTAGCACTGATCTATTGAATACACTGATGGACAAATATAATTAAAATATAACAATTTCAAGATATCTCTGAATGGTCTATTATTTACACTGAACTATTGAATACTCTGATGGACAAATACTACTAAAATATAACAGTCGCAAGATGTGCCTGAAAGTTTTATTACTCACACTGAACTATTGGATACTCTGATGAACAAATACTACTAAAATATAACAGTCGCAAGATGTGTCTGAAAGGTTTATTACTCACACTGAACTATTGAATACTCTGATGGACAAATAAAACTAAAATATAACAGTCGCAGATGTGCCTGAAAGTTCTATTACTCACACTGAACTATTAAATACTCTGATGGACAAATACTACTAAAATATAACAGTCGCAAGGTGTGTCTGAAAGGTTTATTACTCACACTAAACTATTGAATACTCCGATGGACAAATAAAACTAAAATATAACAGTCGCAAGATGTGCCTGAAAGGTCTATTACTCACACTAAACTATTAAATACTCCGATGGACAAATAAAAACTAAAATATAACAGTCGCAAGTTGTGTCTGAAAGGTCTATTACTCACACTAAACTATTAAATACTCTGATGGACAAATACTACTAAAATATAACAGTCGCAAGGTGTGTCTGAAAGGTTTATTACTCACACTAAACTATTGAATACTCCGATGGACAAATAAAACTAAAATATAACAGTCGCAGATGTGCCTGAAAGTTCTATTACTCACACTAAACTATTAAATACTCTGATGGACAAATACTACTAAAATAGTTCTATTACTCACACTAAACTATTAAATACTCTGATGGATAAATACTACTAAAATATAACAGTCGCAAGATGTGTTTGAAATGCCTATTACTCACAATGAACTATTGAATACTCTGATGGACAAATATATAATTCAATTATAGCAGCTGCAAGATGTGCTTAAATGGTCTATTACTCACAGTGATGTTATCTTTAGAGATTATAGAGACTGACAAATTCTTTCTATGCTGTGTATTTAGACCAGTCACACAGCTGTTTAAACTCAAACAGCTGTTTAGAAAGTCGGTTGTTGGTAGGACTATGCAGAAATTTGACTTAATAAGAGGAAGGTGGAAAGTTAAGCAGTACGTAGTCAGTCTCAGACATAGGTGGCAGCATATGCCGGTCCAAGATTAATACCATACCATAGTATACCTAGGTACTGGTTAATTCGGAAGCACTCGAACCTCCTAAACACATAATGTACTTGATGTTTCAAAACTGAAATCATGCCATACGTAATGATTTTTTGAAACATTCTTTTGGTATGACGGCTACATTTTATCAAACAAATTGTTACCTTAAACCAAAATATTGATCGAACTAATATCAAACATATTGAACGGTGGTTGATAAAGAATAAGTAAGATCAATTAATCACCTCGATTATTCAGAATGAAAATAATGATATGACTTCAAAATTTGTTAATATATTAATATGCTTTATTCAAACAGAATGGATACTCCAGTTTGGTATTACACACACAACCTAATACATTAAAACCTGAATGAAATATTTAATTTCCGAAAGAATCATATAGTACGGATGTTAGAACCATAAATAACCCAAGAGAACCCGATTTCCTTGGCAAAGAGTCAATACTTAATTTCCTCTTGTGACCAGAGAGCGTTGAGTGATTTCTTGCTATGAATTCTATATCAGGATAATTTAATAGTTACTGCTGAATGGTTTTCTCACATATATCATCGACCATCTCCAAGAATAGAAGTAAAGCCAAGCTAATATATATTTCATTTACCTAATTGTGTATACTATTAACACATAATCAACACATAAATGCTACTTACATTCAAATGCCCATATTTTTTGGAATTACAATGAGTTAGCATTTTTTTTAATCCGTATTCCCACCTTTTCATTTCTATCTTACGTCTATAATATTTTTTGTCAATATAAAGTAAAAAATACTAATTAGTATTGAAAGATTTAACAAAACATAACGATATTGTTACACTGGTAGACTGCAAAAAGTACAAACCGACATTTTACATTTTGAAACTACGAACTTTAGACCAAGAAGATTCTATAAACCGAATTTAAAATATCTAGGATCTTTGTATAAGCAGTTTTCGCACAGACTAAAAGAAAGATTGCCTCTTGACCTTTTTATCCCAAAACAAATATTATTGTAACTTGGACTAAGAGAAACCTATATACTTTGTTTTACATATACAATAATGTTCTATAATAAGTTATGGCACTTACAGATACAGACGGACCATCGATGACAAGATTTTAAGAAGGTTCTGCAGGGCACTTAACTAAATATGAGTTCATGTCTTTTTTGTGCCTTTAATCTTCTTTATTCCTAGAGTTTCTAACATAATTCCTATATCCTTATCGTTCGTACATATACTCTGTTCTTATTGTACCTTGTCTCTGGTATCTCCAGTCTCTGTGTTCACACATCTCTCTCTGAATCACCTCAAGATATGCTAACATACCCCATTTCATCCTTTCCTATGCGCCGAAATGCTGACTTCCAAAACTTTCTAAAGAAGTAATTTTCACCATCACCTTTTGTGTGTTTCTTGCCACTCTGTAGCTCTTGGGTGTTTCTCTTTCAACATGTATCTTTCAATCATTCTGCTACAAACATCTCCTAGACCCCTTCAACTATGAGTCTCATGGATTATCCAGTTATAAAGTAGGAAGTTCTTCCTCTACATCTGATTCTGAAACTTAAGCCACTAGGTAAATTTGTCCCTTAGTTCTCTACAATCACCCTTCCTGTTATCCTTTATTACCACAAGCACCCATAATTTATAGGACAAATTGGTATTAAAATATGTAAATATATAGAATTAAGCACAGTATTTATATATATACGAAGAATATATGAATGTATGATCACTTCAATATTGTTGTTTAACGCAGGTTATTTAAACATTGTTTTTATTTTATTTTTCAGTACGATATTTTATAACAAGTACATGAAAATATTTACAGAGCCAGGATCAGTTTTAATTTGAGGTAATGACGTAATGTCGAGCTGCAATATGACAGAAATGCAAATATACGGTCTGCAAATTAGACTAACGCGAGCTCTATTAAAACCGACTGTACACCAGGGAGTCAGCCCGATACTGCAGTATAACTGCTTGTCATTGCGTTCTACCACTAAGCATATGTACTACTACTTCAGAAACTGATATGTATCGACTGATTCATTGATATGCACGTAACTAGTTCTCAACGAAATATGTTTTTACAGCCACTCCAATTTAAGTTGATTTATTTTGTTTACTAATACTTTAAAAAAGAATACATTTTCTATTTAGTTTTGTTTTAATATAAATTCTTCCTGATCTATAATATTTAAATTAATTATATGAATAAAACGACAATGTTTTTAAATAGCCAAAATCATAAACAAATTTTCAATGCGAATGTGGATTTCAGTTCTATTTCTCCTTCTGCAAGGAAATCTGACGCTGTCATGGACTTTAATCCTGGAATCTGGAATCCTTATCAAAAAAAGAAAAGGACGAAGAACGTTAAAACAAATTCTTTGCATTGTTTCGATATAAGACTCCTAGACTATACAAAAATTTTAAATCTATTGATTGAAGAAAGACATAAATGAGGAGGTTTTCTCACATCCGGGGCACAATTGAGTGTACTACGTTGTTCTAGATACGTTCCCTATTCACGGTGGAGCTAAGGTGTAAAGGGTGGTTGATTTAATTTAATTGTAGCCTAGATTCAAGATTACATGTTAATAGGTAATATCAATTAATTGGCTGAGCGTTAGCTGAGTATGCGTTGTACTCGTATATCTGTACTCGTACGACATACGGGTCTAAAGGGAATCGATACGCAGTATTACGTGAACTTTGCGTAAGCGTTTTTTGTTCCTCTTAAATTAGATTTTATTACTTCTAATGACTTATAATGTTTTAGTATATACTTTTTAGTTCTTGGGAGTGCCGATGGCCGAGCGGTCTGTCATTGGACTTTGGGTCCGAGTTAGAGATAGCGCAGGTTCAAATCCTGCCTGTGCCCGCTGCACTTTTTATCAGTACCACCAACCTTATACTTTATCGACTCTCTCACTCATTGTAATTGATAAGATCCACGCACAGGCCAGTAGTCCATAAGGACAGAATAAGGTTTAAAAGGAGATCGGTTTTGCCTTAAAAAAAAACCTTTGTTTGTTATACATACATGCCGAGGTACCTTCTAGGCTTCGTCCAATGGTATTTAGTTGTTATGGAGTAGAATGATGGATAATGATGGAGTATTGACATACTCTCACTCAAATTATGGGAGGAACTTTAATTTTATTACAAGTTTTTAACATTTTTTATTTCAAAATGTTTCATTTAATTGCGTTATTTAAGCTCTTTTTTGATAAGAAGTAATATTTAACATTATAAAGTCGCTTTAAGCTAATTTCAACAATAGTTTAGAATATTATGAATAAACTGTTTAAAATATTCTATGTTAGTATATTAGTTTCTCTGAACCTAATAGCCTAATAGTAAAATAAATAGTAATAAATATAAATAAAATAGTGATACATAATGAAAAAAAAAATAGTAAATAGAATGAAAGCTTGAAACATTTTAGAAGTAATGTTTGTAATTTTTACATCTTTCCAGTGACTAGAAAAAATTAACAACAAACAAAAACATAAAAAATTAATTAATCTAATCATAAAAAATTAATATTTTTTGTCTCTATCTCCCTCTCTTTCCCCTCTCCCCACCCCTCACCACTCTCCCCCTCTCCCTCTCCCTCTCCCTCCCTCCCTCCCTCTCTCTCTCTCTCGCTCTCTCTCTCTCTCTCTCTCTCCCTCCCCAGAACACCAAAAGAACATAACTTTAAAATTCACTAATTCAATTACCGTAGTGTGGTTTAGTCAGTTAACAAGCTCATCCAAGACAATACTATTTACGCAATAACCGAATATGTGGTGAGAAACAAGTGTAGAAGCACAGCGATCACGTATCAATAAACGTGTATGCCAACCACTAACGCTCTGTTCATAGTTAATGGTGGTGGGACAGAGGAAATACTACTTGAGGTTTTACCGTCACTGAATAAGAGTTCTACTTGGAAATAATGAAAAACCTTGTCCGGTGAAGTAAACCAGTTTATTAAGCCATATCGTGACTGTTAGTTACTAACCCTCCATTCGTAGTTAATGGTGGTGGGACAGAGGAAATACTACTTGAGGTTTTACCGTTGCTGAATAAGAGTTCTACTTGTAAATAAAGATAAACCTTGTCCGGTGAAGTAAACCAGTTTATTAAGCCATATCGTGACTGTTAGTTACTAACCCTCCATTCATAGTTAATGTTGGTGGGACAGAGGAAATACTACTTGAGGTTTTACCGTTACTGAATAAGAGTTCTACTTGGAAATAAAGATAAACCTTGTCCGCTGAAGTAAACCAGTTTATTAAGCCATATCGTGACTGTTAGCTACTAAACCTCTCTAATCATAGTTAATGGTGGTGGGACAGAGCAAATAGTACTTGAGTTTTTACCGTTACTGAATAAGTGCTCTACTTGGAAATAAAGATAAACCTTGTCCGGTGAAGTAAACGAGTGTATTAAGCCATATCGTGACTTCCAGCCACCAACCCTCTGTTCATATTTAATACTACCTGGACAGAGCAAATACTACCGGACATTTTAGCGTCGCAGAATAAGATATTATTTTGATGTAAGTCTCTCATACCGACTTGAAGAATATATTAGTATTGAAGAGTATATTAGGAGAATGTATAAATATAGTATATACTCGTATATTTTTTTTGGGATCTATGTTTAATGAATATATTAAAACCGATTGAGGTACAAAAAGTATAATTGCAACAAACTGTTTTCAAAATGTTATATTCCTGATCACTTTTAATATATAGGGTTATAAATAACGGAGGTTTTTCAATAGTCACCCCCATAGAACTGCGTGCTAAGTTGGCCAATTAACGTACTGAAGTTATTTAAAAGTTTTTTTTACACAAGAACGAGTTTCTGTCAGCATTCCCATCAACATTTTTTTGTGATATAAAAAATCTTACGAAATTGCATGTAACCAATATACTGAAAACAGTTCACGATTATTATAAGCTTTTTTGGTTATAAAATTGTTAGCAAATTTTATAAGCTATAGTGAATTTCTCTCCTCTCTCTCTCTCTCTCTCTTTTAATGTAAAAAATTATACACTAATTAGACACGATAGGGAAGGCAAGGAGGGTGGCGGTGTTGCCGTATATTATAATAGTTTTTTTAAATGTAATGTTTTAGCAAGATCACAGGCCCAGTACTGCAAAAAACCAGAATTTCTAATTTTGGAGGTATGTCATGGGTGGAAACTTTTGCTTTGTGTAAATGTACAGACCCCCTAAAGCTGGTCACTTGGCTGAATTTTTCGATATAGTGTCAAACTTGTTACCTTTGTATGATAATTTAGTTATTATTGGAGACTTAAATATAGATTTAAGTAGTAATAGAGTGTTCTATGACAAAACTCAGTTACTGGAGTTGGTTAATCTGTTAAATTTGCAAATATTGCCTCTCAACCCGACTTATCATCTGCCTACGTCCGATACTCTGTTGGATCTAATTATTTGTAAAGACACTTTTAGAGTAAAAAACCACGGACAGTTAGCAGTGTCAGGGATTTCTTACCATGATTTGATATTTGTTGAACTTAATTTAAAGTTAAGACTTGGATTGAAAAAGGATTTTATTACTATTAGGGATTTTAAAAATATTGATACAAAATCATTTGAAAAACGAATGTGCCATGTTGAATTGGAACGAGGTATATTTATGTGAGAATATAGGATGACAAAGTTGATATTCTGTGTAATAGGTTGGTTTATTTGTACGATAAATATATTCCTGAGAGAAGTATTTACACAAACAAAAATCCATGTCCTTGGATTGATGGTCAGCTCAGATTACGATGAAAGAAAGAGACACTATGTATAAAAAGGTATGTTAGAACAAAAGATCCTGTTGTATTTAATAACTATAAGTTGTTACGCAATAGAATTAAACGATTAATTAGGGATGCTAGAAATAGTTACTTTGAGAACTGTTTTCAATCTGATCTAAATAATAAGTCTATGTGGAAAATTGTAAAGAAAATCAAGGCGTAGGAAAAGAACCTAAAAAAGTTTCTGATCCCAGTTGTTTCGGTTGATGATTTGAACTCGTTCTTCTGTGGCATAAGTAATAAATGTAAATTTAGACTTAATTGCTTATTATAATAGTCTGGGACCAAATTGATCAAAATAATTGTTTTAGTTTTAATGAAATTAATTGTGAAAGCTATACATCATGCTATACTGAATATTTCATCGAATGCGGTAGGCAGCGATGGAATTCATGTTAAGTTTCTAGTTATAATTTTTGAGGAAATTAAGATTATCCTGAGACATGTTATTAATTTTTGTTTTAATGAACAACGTTTATCCCCAGCAATGGAAAAGAGCTCTTATTTTACCGTTGCCTAAAGTACAGAATCCTACTGATTGTAACAACTACAGAGCAATAAATATTCTATGTGTATTCGGTAAAGTATTTGATAAGTTAATCTATGAACAGGTGTATACATTTATTTGCAATACTAATGTACTGTATAAGTATCAGTTCTGGGTATAGAACCAACTTTAGTACTCAAACTGCCCTGGTCCGTATTACTGATGATGTGCGCTTTGCTATGGACAAACGTCAATTAACTGTGATGGTTCTACTTGATTACACACGTGCATTCGACTGCGTCCATCATGATTTGTTGTTATCAATCCTTAAATCATATAGTTTTAGTGATAATGCTACCAAATTGTTTCAGTCATATTGTGTCAAATAGGGTTCAAAGGGTAAAAACTGTGAGTGGTTTACTGTCTAATTTGGAGGCATAATCCTGTGGGTGTTCCGCAAGGTTCAACTCTCTCTGCAATGCTATTTTCTTTGTATATAAATAAAATATGTGAATCGTTAGTTTTTAGTAATTCAATGTTATATGCTGACGATCTACAATTGTATGTACACACTAAATGTTAAGGATATAAACAATGCAGTGGCAAGTCTTGAATGCTGATTTAAGCACATTATTTCAATGGTTGTAATGATCATGGTTTGAGCTTAAAATATTGCCAAATGCAAATCAATAATTTTAGGGACTAGTAGACTGTTAAACACTATAGATCTAAACAGTGTCAATCGTGTATCTATCAATGGTAGATTTCTAAAGTATGAGAATATGGTTGTTAAATCTTGGGATTAGAATAATGAATACTTTATCCTGGTCAGAACAGGTTAACTATGTATATAAAAGGGTTTTTCAATGCATATACCAGTTCAAACGTCTATGTTTCAGACCATCTTTTGAGATTAAGATCATGTTGATTTCTAGTTTGGTACTTCCATTGTTTGACTATGCTTTGGTGACTTATTGTGACATGAATAACATGATGATTGATCGTTTGCAAAAGGCTCTAAACGCCTGTATTAGATTTATTTTTAACTTACGTTTTGGATGACCATGTGACTAATTACTACAAACAGTTAGGATGGTTAAAAATAAGAGAACGTTTAGAATATAATATAATATCATTAGCATATAAAACTTTAAAATAATAGAGAGCCTCAATATTTTATATGAAAAATATAGATTCATGGAAAATGTACATTTGAGACAAACACGTTTTGGTAGTACAATTTTACAGTTGCCAATACACAGAACTGTTGTGTATGGCAAGGCATTTTCACACTCAGTCAATAAGATTGTTAAATAACCTAGATAATAGTATTAAAGATAGTACCAGTATCAAAAATTTCTTGAAAAAGCTCAAATTTAATCTCGTGAAAAGATATGAACAATGAGAGTAGGAAATCTCAATGTAATTGTAAAAACTTAAACACCTTAATTATGATAAATAATGTGTAACTTTAACCTTTACATTGTTGTATAAACCATCAGTACCATAGTGTGTAATATTTATCAAAGTATTTTTGATAGAATTGTCTTTAGATTATGGAAATATTTTGTAAGAAAGTAGTGAAATAGTAGTGTTTGAAACTTAAATAGCCTAATATTAATAAATGTTTACTTAACCTTTACATTGTTGTATAAACTATCTGTATGATAGAGTGTAATATTTATCAAAGTATTTCATAGTCATAATAGTGGAAAGTAATACAATTAACATATTAATAATTTTGTTTTTGTTGTTGAATATGTAACAGTCACAACTCGCTTTATATATTGTAATATATGTATTGTTGGCCTGTCACAGTGGGAGATTGGACCGTAGGTCTAAACTGTGGCAGGATAAATAAAGAAATTGTCTAATTGTCTCTCTCTCTCTCTCTCTCTCTCTCTCTCTCTCTCTCTCTCTCTCTCTCTCTCTCTCTCTCTAACCAAAGACGACAAGTTAATATGCTGATTAAAGATAATGCTTAAAACAAAGCCTTTGTGACACATTACAAGAAGATGTGCTTGTTGTATTTACACCCCCTCCAACCACCCCTACACATACTTTTTAGTATTTTTATCTGTGTGTATGGAGCAGGTTAAACAGTGTTATTTTCGCTCTTAAGCCAAGATTGAAGGCTCTCTCAAGAAGGCAAATTAGAACTAAGGAACTCAACATTCTCTTTTGTGCGACACGTGGTGGATCATAATCATACCTAATTCCTTGAAAGTATTAATATGCCAACAGTTAATCTGCACTCTAATGCTAAGGTAGTTAGTTGTTCTGATAATAAAGGATGACTATGAACACTGCTTTTATAAAATTAGTGCATTAGTGGATAGCAAGCACTTGTCTGGACTTAGTAGCCAAAGTAAACACTGAACTGTGGTGATCGACTGGTCTGGGGTAAACCAACGTGACCTAAACTGGGTCACCATCTTCACAATGACTGCTTTTGAGTTTTATATACATCCATCCTGTGGGTGACCCGGACTTTGGCTGAATGTAAATGGCATACATTCTTCATTTCAATAACATGTTTACGTCACAGTGAGATATCATGTTATGTTCACAAAGAGCTTAGATAATTACGAACGCAATGTTTAAAATACTATCGGCGAATGGATTAGAGGCTCTAAACTATTAGTCCATAACTTGTATTAATAAATAAAAATTTAATAGTGATATATAAGAGCACAAGAAATACTTACTATGAGTCTTAAAAAAAGCCATTAGTTTTGATCACTGCATATTTTCGGATATAAGAGTAACGAATGGCCTCTCAAGGTATACTTATATATTTCAACACATTAACAACAATTATTATAAAATTTCAAACTATTAGGTAATTTTTTAATAATGTAAGGTGATGAAAATTTAAAAATATCAATACAGAATCCTGAAAAACATATTATGTTTGTTTTTGCAAGCCATTAACCAATATAATTCATCAATATTAAGCACACGTAAATTTCTTAATTTTTGTATCTTTTAGTTGATGAAAGTTGAACAAATAAATACGAAATTCTGACAAAACAGCTGTGATTGTTTATTTTTTTTAATAAAGCAATATTAAGCGCATGTTTTAGAGTTAGTGAAGTTGGCACATAGTGATTATCTTTCCTGACTTATACCTGTCACAACGCTCTGGTATGACTAGTTTATTCTAAAATAGATTTCAATTATGTGGTGCGTTAGTCATTTACCTAAAGAAGAGATCAGGGCTGCAGTATAATAAGAGGCCACCACCAGAATATAATCATAGTATGTCCATAAAAACAGTAAAAAGTAACTAAATGTTAAACTGTTTTGTTTGTTACATTTTATAGATACACAACATATGTAGTTGTTATATAACGTACTTCGTGTCAACATTTTTGTTTCTATAGTTTAGATAATCATAAATATGATTCTATTGTGATGGTGGTCTCTTATTATACTGTAGCCGATATCAGATAACAAATTTTGAAACGTAGTGTTACTGATTTTTTGGTATCAATGTACGATGGCAAATGTCTGAAAAAATCCTGTTTCATTTACAATTATTTCATCGTCAAAAACAAATTGCAAACAAAGAATATAACAATCAAACATTGCAATCTAAGAAATTATTGAACCATAAGACTCTCCAAGGGTCGTGTTATTTCTGAGTAATATTGCAGAAACGGTTTTGCTCTACGTTTTCGCTCCAATGACCGCCTAATAGATCCGATGTATTGAGAAAATACTGAAACCAATGCAATGAAGTGTTACACGACATTTATATTACTTTCCTGAGAAACAGATATAATCTAAGACCTCAGAACTTGACTCATTGACTTTCTGTTATAATAGGTCCAATTAAACTACCAAATCGAGCGCCATTTACCTCGCATAAACTAGAGCTAGGGTTATGATATGATATGTTCGGCAGCATTAGCCTCATTAGTCCATGATCAATGTGCCGTGAGCCATATGAGAGTATTACACATATTGATTCCTATTAGTGAAGTGTTATGTCATTAATGGGCCTTCCCAAGCATTGTAATCCGTATATAGATCACTTAGCGATCATACATGTACTATTCAGTCCGATAGATGGCGTATATTCCAACCTTTATGGGTTTAAAATGAATCGGATTTTATAAAGATCAATATCAATGCTAAAACTTGTATTTGTATTAAAATTTTACAAAAATGTGTGTCTAGTGGGTATACCGTAAACGTGTATTTATACCGTAAACTATTAATGTACTCAGATTGCGGTTGCGGTTTATAACACAGAAAACTCCAGAAAAATGAATAACTGTTTCTGTTGCAGGTGAATGGTTAAATATATCATTTGTATATTGTATATACAATACATTATATATAAAGTAATAAATAAACAAATTGATACAAAAATTAATAACAATATTTATTTAAAACTATAATTACAATCAAAAGAAGAACAGTAAGTTGCATTTTTACTCTGTAATTCTCGATAAGCACCAGTGTTCAAATCTGGTTTTTAGTCACCACGTTTCTTACAGAAGATGTAAATTTTGAAAGGATACTATAATTTTGGTTGCATGTTACAAAATGTATAACACAACGTTTCGATGATTGAAATCTAACTTCTTCGTCAGGCGAGAGTCCCTGCCAAACTAAAACAGTAATTATGTAAGAAATTACTACTGAAGTATCAAATCTTTCATCCAAATCTTACAATCCTAATCTTATTGAATTTAGTGAAAATGTATATTTTTAATTTGTTAATTTTTATATTAAAAGATATTTGCAAGTTTACAATTGTATTGTAATCTTCAATCAATATATTCTATTGCAAAAAAAACCTTTATGAACCCAAAACTAAAATTATGTAGACTTAAAATATACAAGTCTACCAAAGCAAAGTGTGGTAATTTTTACAAATAAAAACTAATTAGCAATAAAATTTTGCCTAAAATTAATTAAATATAACAAATTACCATAAAATATGAAAAATAAATTGATAATAGTAGGAACAATATAAACTTTAACTATAGTTAGAGAAAATAAGTTGTGCATTTTACTCAAAGTTAATTTTGCAATTCGTGATAAACAAAGGCATTCAAAACTGGCTTTCAGACACTCCAGCGCCTCTTCATAAACTCAGTAGAACGTCTTAGTCACCAACAGGCGTTTCGTGTGCAGCCGTTCTGTTCTACTGTGTTCTGTAGTTGTCATTGCCCCTAGTTAGGTAGAAGTCGTAAGTTTTAATTATAATAGTTTTTTTACCAGCAGTAAAATGACACCTGTGTAAGTATCTAAAGGCCGAATAAAGTCAGAATATTAATGTGTTAAGAATCACTTTTATTAATGGTGACTTAGTAAGTGTAAAATATTCGTTAACTTTTCATTTACAATTTGTATGTTACTATGTTAAAAAACTTTAATATTATTTAGTTACCTGTTTCATCTGAGAATAAAATAGAGGAATCAGAATTTTAATTCATTCCTGGTGTAAGGAAACCCCAAAAGAACCTAACTTTCAAACTCACTAATCCACTTACCGTAGTTTGGTTTTGTCAGTTAACAAGCTCATCCAAGACAACACTATTTATGCAATAACCGAATATGTGGTGAGAAACAAGAGTGTAGAATCACAACGATCACGTATCAACAAACTGACTTTACTTTGAGATTTGTTTTACAAAATCATTCTATTGTATTGAGAGTTGTACAAATCTTCGATTTAAAACTATCTGAGTTGAGAACGAAACATACAGGCACTTATTCAACAAGCAAAATGAAGTAAAATTGTTAAGCTTTATATTTATAATGAAGTTTAAAGTAACACAAATAAATTTTAAATTCAGATGTAATTTATTCAGTTTTTATTTTAAATATATAAATGGAAACTTGCATAAACTACTGTTTCAGATAATAGTAAGGTGTTGTTAGGCCATTCCTCTGCAGGATTCAATCGCCTAGAGGTAACAATGGACATATGCTCTGAGAGGAGCATGTATTACATGTAGTGAAATACATGAAGCATATATAATACTAGAGTAGACCATATCCTATCAATTCCATTATTGTTGGATTATGTATCAATGTTATGTACACGTACACACAGTATACTGGACCGTAAAACAGTTTTCTTATCGTTAACAGTGATTCATCATCCATGGTAATGTTATTACTGAGAGAGCAAAAAAATACATTTCATGTGTAAACTAGGATGTTGCGAAAACAATACATTTATTAGTGTATATAAACTGTTACATAGCATGCAAAAATTGGCAATTATGATTTACTAATCTCGATCAACGTTTGATTATTTTCTGTTCTTGGTAGTAAAAAGCAGACCTTATATATTTTTAAATCTTTTAGGAACATTGCGGACCTCAGCACCTAACCAATAAGAACTATATGATTGTCCAAGTATATAAAAAAAATTTTGTTTTTAAGGACGTTTATAGGAAAATAGAAGATATTACATAATTTTTAGTACTATACAAATTCTGTTTTTATAAAGAAGTTTTAGTGTTGTTTGTTATGAAATGAGCCGTCAACAGTTTATCAGTTCATTTAAACTAAAAGTAGGATACTGTACCAACGGAATTTCATTGATTTATTTGATCGCTCGTAGATTTGATGATAAATATCAAAATTAGTTCTTAGAACATGAATATCTTGTTTCATCCAAACATATTACAGTCCACTTGCTTTCAGTTTTATTTATATCTTTATAATATATCAATAACCTATTCCATTACGCATTGACATGTTAATGCCACTCCGTTTGAACGGCAAAGTGTGTTAACAACATGTTTTGTATTTTCAAGGTTTGTAACTACATTCATTATTATGGGTTAAATTGTGGAATCTGAAGTTAGCTGTAGTAATGCTTTCAAGATATAAAATGTAAATATGTACGTTTACCTGGATAAGTTTAATCATGACACCACAATGCACTTTTATAAACTTGAAAAAAGTTACTTGTTATGTACATATCTCATTTTTAAGACAGCTAAATTTGCGTATGTATTTATACTGTATAGAAAAAATATTAATTTAGCATTTCGTGTGTAACTGATGAAAATAAATCGGGAAACAGTACTTACTGATTAATGGATTCCTTTCATTACTCCTTAATTATACAGCTCACAGCTGTTCTAATCTGCACTCATTTGTTGGTTCTTTGTTTTATAACTGGAATTAAGTACCAAACAACAATCTTAAAATGCGTTCTCCCACAGTCGCATCGGACAAATCGCCATCTATTAGTTTACTGTACAAAATCTTTCATTAAATATTTATAAGTTTTGATAACAAGCGTCGTAAAATTTTATAAACATGTAATGCAGCACACAAAAAAGTAGCTAGTAAAACATATTTTTAAGGAACTAAAGTTACAAATTAGCCTGGGAACTATTCAGAAAGCAAGAACCCAACTGTGTAACTATAGCTGCCACAATCTCCATGTTGATACCTCTCCATTTGAGTTATAAAAAATTAAGTTAGCTAAGAGCAACTTTTTTACTTTCAGCCTTTTTTTGTACTTATGAAATGTTTACATCAATAATGTTCCTTCTTTTACTAGTAGCAGTTACTCACCGCTTCATAGACATTGCACGTGTATTTTGACGCCATTGTTGACTTTGCTTAGTTTCCCGATCAAGAATATATATAAAATCAAATGTTTATTGAAAAGACAATATTTAGCAATTGCATAGCAAACGTCAATTTATTTTATTTTAACTGCTACACATTCAAACCATTTCATTCTCATCTGAACTTTTTATTTAAGTCTGTCTTGTCTTACAGTGTCAATACATTGAACACTGAGTTTGATTATGGTGCACGTAATGACGTGCACCATTATGGAATGCCATGGGATTTCACTGAGAGTTAGCGAATGGTTTTACATTTGCCTTATCATTAACCGCCATGGCAACGAGAAAAAGGCAGACTAAATTATGTTGAAACAAACTGAGTTCAACCATATGAGATTTTAACGTGTGGCATATTAATACATGTAGCCTATTTACTTCTATAAATGTAACATCATGTGTAGAATTTTAGTCTTGGAGTGAAAAAGAAAAAGATAACAGGTTGAAAGTCGACGTTAAAAGTCGGTGAAAAGATGTGAGTTCAGCGCACTTTTATACTGTAGTAGCTCACCAAAAATTTTAATAATTTAACACTGTTGTGACCCCTACTTAACGAACAAACATTTAAATTTTTCTAGATGCTAGATATATCATATTTCATATATGGAGTTTTCATTTTGTAAGATACTTCTTTCCATATAGACAAGCATGGATTCTACGTCCAAATATGAACTTTGGCTGAGCGACATGAAGCCTAACATTCAGTAGGCCCACACAAGTTAGAAACCATTGAGTTGGGTAGATCTTTATTGTACTTAAGTAATTTGTGAACTGATTGTGGCTGAATTAAATGCGATGTTGTAAGGGACAATTTAGTTGTTGCCTTACAAGTAAGCTGAGGTTGGACTGTTATACAGAATCTGTAATATTCATTAGTAACAGGTTGCACTATAATCTAGGTTTGATAACTCACACATGTCAGGCAAAGTGTCATATTAGGATATAATGCTACGAGGTTGGGCTGACCCCAAACACAGTATTGAGGCTTTAAACGTCAAATCTCGTTGTATGTTACTGGGCTCACATACCCCATACATGTATGTTACTTGATCAGGTCAATACCCAGTATTATGCTCAGTTGCATAGGGAAACCTTGTCTAACGTTTTCTAAAACTACCATATGAAACTCATTAACAGAACAGGATACTACCAGAGCTGCAAGAGCTGTAAATAGATCATTTTCTTGGGAAATGGTCAAATTTAATTTTACAACTGTCGCTGTTAGTAACACAAGTTTTAGTATTGCTAGACAAAACCTATGCATTTAGATCAATATTGGTACAACATATTTATTTAGATTTATGTAAATTTTCTAATGAGATTCTAATCAGCCAATAAAGGTGCTAATTTTGAAGTATACATTATGCAAACTAAACTTACACACAAATTTAATAAAGAAATGAAGCCCTGAATTTGAAATAATTAGAAATCACCACTATGAATAGAACACACTGATTTATAGCACACAAGCCCTAACTATTCATGCAAATAATTTCTAAGCTTCCCAAACGAAGTAAATATGTGAGTGGTGTTCACTAACGCTAAGCCAAATCCAAATGAGTGATAAGCAACATTATCGAACTCGATATTGGCTTAATTGAAATAATGCTTCTTTCAAAGTTCGAAGTCTATATGACAGTTTGTTCTGGAGATAATGGATACAGACAGAAGAAAAAATAATTTTCCAGCTCTTCCAGTGACAGAAAACTTAATTCGATTTTTAAAGTAAGAATAAATGTACTGCAAAAATAATATTTATTGCAAAATACTCACAAAATCTTAAAGTTTTAGGTATGTTATTACAAATTTTCTATATGTCCACCAGCAGCAGCACAAACAACATCCAGACGATAGCTAAATTCCTCATAAACCTTACACAAAGTATCTGCGTTCACAGACCTTATTGCGACAGTTATTATGTTCTTTAGCTCTTCGATGTCATGAGTTAGAGGGGGAACAAACACTTTTTCCTTCACATATCCCCACAAGAAAAAGTCGCATGGGGTCAAGTCTGGTGATCTTGGAGGCCAAGAATGAAGGGCATTGTCTCGAGGTCCCGTGCGCCCTATCCAGCGGTGGGGCAGAGTGTTGTTGAGAAGCTGCCGAACATTGTTGTGCCAGTGAGGCGGAGCTCCATCCTGTTGGAAAGTGAACCTAAAAGTTTAAGATTTTTTGAGTATTTTGCAATAAATTATTTTTGTAGTACATTTTTAGCAATAGTTATTGAGTTTTAAAATCAGGTCATTCATTTTGATACACACGTATATTTAATAAAGAATAGTAAAGTTTTTTTAATAAACATTTTATTCATCAAAGAAAAGTTAAGTTTGAATAATAACTCTTGGAGGACTTATCATTTGCGTTGGAGGAGATATATATATATATATATATATATATATATATATATATATATATATATATATATATATACGCTGGACGACATTTCCTTTACAGTTAAGGGCATTACATAAATATTTTGTGCAGTGGTTCATAGTTCCGCTGAGACCAGCAAAATAAATTGATACAAGAGGGAACACTTCTTAAGCAAGTAAACTAGCGTTTAGGGTCCCAGTAGTAATTTCTTTCCTCGGACCGACGACATGATGTAATAAGCAGTGCATTTATAGCACAACATTAAATAATAAGCTATTAATAAAACCTTTTATATGAAAGGCTTAACTTAACGTTATTTTTCCCTGTAATACGTTATATGCAATTTACAGATTTCTTAATCCTAAACAATACATAATTGTTTTTATAAAATATGTGTACTATGTCGGAACAAGGGAAAATATGTAAATAAAATTCTACACTATTACCGTTCAGTATATTTTTATTTTGTGCAATCACAACTTTTCTAATCAATAATGCAACACGACGAGGTGTTACATTGTATTATTCAATCAATATTACATTTTCAACAAGTTTACTTTCTCCTGCGTTTCTTTTTAATTCTAAAATAATTGCAAAAGGTAAAGATCTTACAACTTTTTGAGTATTATTATATGCCAGTAAAGAAATGTTTTTTGACAAGGAATCAAATTTTAGTTTTATCGAAAATTAATAAAATGTATATTTATAGTTTAATATATTGATCTGCGAAGAAAAACCTGTTAATAATATAAACTTAACTTTAAAAGTTTGCCCCCTCTATCCAGCATGACACAAAAATTAATACACTTTCTTTCAATTTTTAAAAGCATCAAAAATAAAATTGTAAAGCGTTTATATTTATGGTAATCTACTTAACAAATTAAAATCTTTTGGAGTTTAGAAAAATAACACGGTTTAACATTTTTAAGAATAATTTTGTAAGTAATTTCGAAAGTAATAAAACAACGAACAACGTTATTGCTAAGCGAACTATTATTAGGAAAAAAAAACTATTATTGCCAAAAAAACTATTAGTAAGACCCTTCCGAAAAATTAATTTGCCGACGCAAGAATAAAACTTAAATATTAACTTAATATAACGATATAACACTTTAAAAAAATGTATAATAGTGATCATTATTGCCGTAAAATTTCATTTTATACTGATATGAGCGATTTATTATTTGAAGGTAATATTTAGTAACACATAGAACATGTAACTACAACGTAAGTATATCTAACTATATTTTGGATAAAATCGGTGGTATCATAATTAAATAAATTAATGTGGCTGTTAGTTCACTAAAAACCTGTGATGAATGAAAACAATATGGTTTTGTTACTCTATTAGTTACTCTTATGGTTTTATATTTAAAGACAGCGTAATACATCTTTTTTACGAAGGTAAATACATTTACACAAAGTGTGGGACTCGCCCCGTTCAACACAGGATATACCCACTAAACCCCCTAGGGGCTGGGAACCTTTTTCAGGATTACTGCATGCCAGACCACGTGCCTTGCGCCCTAACAGAGCCGTGGTATTTGTCCTGGAACCTAAGGGTCAGTCAGGCAACCGTCTCCTAGTTTGACGCGAAGGACAAACGTGGACGAACACGGGAACGGTCTTCCTCGTGTCCCCGCTTCGTAGCATTGTCCTTACCACGGTTTCTGCCGAGAGATCAGAGATATTTGGAAAAAGCGTTCTTCTGTATTGTGAAATGCTCACTCTCGAAGAACGGATGATTAGCGCCATCATCGTCCTCCAGGCAGTATTCACACCAAGGTAAGCCGGTTTTATCCATCCAGCAAAGGTACTTCCAAAAAGAGCTATGCCTGACACAGGTAAAAGTTAATCTACTCTTGGCCACGGTTCATTGAGGCTTTCAGGTCTCTGATGAAACAAAATTTTAACGACCATTGGCACCCTCGTTCTACCTTTGCTGCCAGACTTGTATGGTTTCTCCCCACGCTGTTCCTCACGCTTCTTTTCGCCGCTGCTTTGAGGTAAGGCAAAAGATTATCAGTCTCTCTACGGCGGAGAGTCGAGGGGAATGACTCCGGCCACAATCATGACCGCTGCATGCGGCATTAAGCACTGATCTTCGCGCACTCCTACAACGCGCTTACAATAAATACCTTTTGATCGTCATGACACCCACCTAAACTTCTGTGCCGTACATTTTTGTAGTTATGGAGAGGTCTTTTGCTTGTTCTAGGACCACCAATGTTCTCCATCAACTCGCTGAATGACTTACAACCCTTTCTGCCTAGTCGCGATTGTCTTCCTGCCACACCCTTCAGAACCTCCATAGTGATGCAATAAGGCTCTGGAGCTTTGGATACTGCCGATACAAGCCTTTTTTCAGAAAATTCCAGAATATATATTACCGGCCTCGCTACTTCTCCCTCCTAGGAAAGAGAGCGTCGACGATTACAGTTACCATTCCTGATGGCAAGGCCGTAATGTTGATCCCAATTCCCCCAAGGTTCGAAGTCCACATCCGGGCATAGCTCTCTGTACCTCTCTTTGCTCAGGCGGATCGAGCTCTTAGCCAGTAAGCCCGATGACGACCTCGGTAGTGTTTCCGCAGAAGCATATATGAGTCAC
This sequence comes from Homalodisca vitripennis, assembly GCF_021130785.1. Classification (NCBI taxonomy): domain Eukaryota; kingdom Metazoa; phylum Arthropoda; class Insecta; order Hemiptera; family Cicadellidae; genus Homalodisca; species Homalodisca vitripennis. The sequence continues at coordinate 18,756,167 of NC_060210.1, forward strand.
AAGATTGCTGGATCAGTTCCATGGCAGAATCTACAACCATCATACAAGGGTAATATTTATAATAATTGATATACGTAATGTATAACAATTATTATAATAATAATATTATCATTATTTAAACTACGAGACTGTTGTATTACGAGAACGTGAAACCCACAGATGCCATTGATTTTTGCTTGAAAAGAAACCTTAGGCATTTCTAGTTATAAAATATTTACCAAATTGGAGTACATTAGTAACTTGATAAAATTTTTTCAGAAAAGGATATTGTACTACGTTGAGGTCTGAAAACCAAAATTAAACTACAAACATGAACTATCTTTAAATATAACTCAAATGTAGATATTGAGTCTAAGATGAACATTACGTTGGATAATTGCAGGAACACGCATATATGTGTGTGTATATATATATATATATATATATATATATATATATATATATATATATATATATACAGGAAGAAAGTGTTTTCACTCAGCCGAACTAACGACGAGAAACACCAGATATTTCGCTGATAATGACCAGCTGCCGGCATCTTGCTGCTGTTGGCAACCCTGTTTTTTGCCTCTTACAGCCTTCCACCGACGCGACGTAAGATAAACGTTCTCAATACATAGTTACGTGATGCAAAGAATTAAAACAAAACTTAACCAAAGCATGTTCATGCATTTTTCAATACAAATTTAAACCCACGAAAGTTTGTTAAAAAACACATACATTCATATTTTCAAAAACCCATCTCAACATTGTATACGATAAAATCTTGTTCTATAGCCCCGTAGTTTTGTCGAATCCCTATAGATGGGGTTACGCGCTACAAACATAATAATATCTGTAATATTTATATAACTCTATTTCTCTGTAGCATAACATATAACTTCATTGGTAGATGAATTTGTATTATTTATATAAAACACTCAATGGACAGCCTGTACCGAGTGCATAGGCGATGACGTAGAATCGGGTAATTGCTCATCATTGGCCGAGGCCAAATACCTATTTAGATTATGACGTCAGTTTTGCTCTAGCCGGTAGTCGGCATTAATAAATATAACCTGAGCGTGTTTGGATCGTTCTTGACGAACGTTGTTCGTTTCGAGGCTGAGCACATGTCAGTAGGATATTGCTTCTTAAAGATTATATGATTGTAATTCGTCCAGGATGCGGATAAAAATTTTGCGGGTACAAACAGCTTGATCCGCTTTAAACGTAGTTTGTCATTCATGACCTTAGTCAAATGGGGTTTTCCCGTGTAACTACAAAGTCCTCCCCTTCGATGCTAGCGACTCGAGTTGTGAACTGTGTTTGTGCTGCATCTTTGCTTTCATCTGTAAATGTGCCTATAGACAGTGAGTCGAGTATGCAACGGGCTTTTGGCAAGATATGACATTTTTTAGTCATATCATGTTGTATGTGAAAAGTGAAGACGACTTCTATGAATAGCATCGCCCTTTTTTAACCCTTTTCTCTCTATGCACACCTCCACTGTCCTATCCTTGTGCTTAATTCTCTAAAATATTTGCTCTTAAATTATTTTTGGATTCATTAAATGGTGATAATTAAAGTGAATGAATTAAAATCCTTACATAGCTCATATTGCCCTCCTAACCGGATCTTAATTTAGTAAACATATAATTGTTCTTTGAGTATGTTCATAACCCTCTTACCGATTTACGATGCTCATTAGAGGCATTAAACCTTCACATAGGCATTAATCAGCTGTAATGCCCCAAGCACCTTTCTTCGCAATGGTTATCATGTATGGTTGCTTATTATTCTATTAATTTAGTTAGAAAATGTGAATAACTGGAACATTTAAAAGTGATAAATAAAGTTATAGCTCCAATCTATAGTATATTTAACAACAGCTTTGAAAGGAACAAAGTTTTTATTACAAGAATACTGTCTCTTAGTTTTCTTGCCAACATGATATCGTGTATAATATCATTCACAATCAAACTTATTTTTTCAGAATGCATTAGGCTAATGTTTTTATTTTGCTATTTTTATTCATAGCTTTCTTGCGTAATTAATGTTATAGTACTTTTCCAAATACCAGAACAACGCTAATATGGTATTACCATTAATTATCAATGTATAAATTCCTATATAATATATCTGCTGATTATATTTGGATTTAATTATTACATAAATAGCCATTGCTATTGACACATGTATTAAAATTAAGAATATTTACTTTCATTCCGGCTAGGTACAAAATATGAAGTTGCATTTTTTATCAATGTAAATTTATGATACAATAATATTATTTTACAATATCAATTAATAGTATAAAAATACTTTATGACAATATATTCATTTTTAAAAAGGAAATATTTGTAAAATAAGATTTAAGAAAACACTTTTATTCGTAATCGTTGAAATATAACAATTCTGTTATATAAATCAGTTGAGAAAGTAATTGGATACTCCTAAAAATTTACACGAGGTAGATTGGAAATGAAACTTTATATATGGTATGTGTAAGTTATTTTCATAGTAATAAATTTAGAGATAATATTGAAAGAAGGTTAAGTAAGTATAACATGATTTCTGACACTTTCCATGTTATATGTTACAAAACGTACAACACATCGTTGCGAGGATTGGAATATACGTAATTCGTCACAGTACAGACGTTCCAATCCTGAATAGTTTTTTATGCCTTTAGTAACATATAACGATAGAAAATGAATCCTGTTATCCTTTCAAACCTTACATCGTCAATAAAAAACTTTAGATAGAGAAGGTTAAGTGTTATTCTTGTACATATTTTCTCTATAGACATACTCAAGAAAGATTATAAGAAGATTAATAATATCATAAATACAAAACTTGGAGTGTGAATCCACTTACATTCAGTCTATGCTCAAGGTTAAACCCCTGTCTGTCGTATTTCCTACTTTTTTGTCTTCTGTATAAAACCCTGAATAATGTGGGTTTGATAACCAGGAAAGGTCGAATAGGTGGCCTTATAATGTTCGACTGTATTGACAAACACTGTAAGCGAATTTAAAATTTTGTAATATGTTAGGTTTGTTGTGGGATGCTATTTTCAGTTACATGTTAAACAGAGACTAGTAGTAATACATATACGCTCTTACGGAGTAATAGGGCGAAGCCGAGAAATGATTAACCAATAAATATTCTTCACCAAGAGCCAGCTGTCGCTGATGATTATGGTGGAAGTTGATTGGCTAAGCTTCATCCAGTCATGGTGTAACTTTACCCCCTTCAAAGCTTTTGTATAAAAAGATGTGTAATACATTCATCTTACGGTTTAAACTCTGTTGAATGAAGATATCTCTCCACAGTGGGACTGTGATATTTCAAGATTTTAATTGTGTTAAGAATTAAAATGAACCATGATATGACTGTTTAAATAAAACTGCTTTTATGTTAAATTTTGTATCGGGATTTGGAAAACAGATCCTAGTTGTCTTTACTACAGTCATCTATCGCCGGGTCAATCTACAATTAGGGCACTTTGCTGAAGAACTGGGGCATCCGAGGAGCAGAGCTCGAGTGTATTACTGTGGTGTATATATGCTAACTGAACACAACACACCGCATAAAAAATGTCACTAAAGCTTTAAAGCATTTTAAAAAGAGTACTAAATTTGTAATTTAAAAAATCTATTACTTAACTTTATATTTGACTCACTCAGAATATAAAATCTGAAATGACCAGTAATTAAGCATTTTGCAATACCCGTTTGTGTTTTTCAAATGTATGTTTAATTTATGGTAGATAAACATTGCCGTTTTTCTATACTATATTTTATAACTGCCAATAGAATATCTAAAAAACGTTTATAACATTTTGTGTTTAAATTCTTGTGGTATGTGATTATCAGTTCAGCAAAAAAAAGAAGAAAAAAAACACACATTATGAAATGTTTCAGAGTCGCTGTTAAATGTTATATTACTTGTTCCATACACTATTTACAATATGGAAGTATGGCACACGTATTATACTTTCCATTTTGAATATCCTAAAAGTTACCTTTTAATTTAGGTTGATTTTGAAGCCGGCAGCAGTTTAATTGTTCCCACATATTTATTAAATCAACATGTTATTTATCTGTTTTCATTTTATGTTACTGAGTTTTTATTTAACAATATAACAAACTCACGTATCGTAAGTAGTTTTTAAAGAACAGTGTCATACAGTTTAATCAGTTAAACTATTATACGAGTATATAGTGTATAAATATTTTGGATATTTTTAACGGTCACTTAAAATAATTTAAAAAAAAATACACTAAACATTAACAGTATTCAACATGAAATAAGAGGGATAAAACTTGACGAGTAATATGAGCCACCTTGTTGTAATACCTTACCGCATCCGTAAGCTACTAGCCCTCCATTCATAGTCAATAAGAGCTGGACAGAGCAAATACCAGAGAAAGTTTCATTATCAAAGTATAAAACATCACTTGAGATTTAAGATAAACTGGTTTACTGATTTGGTGTGATCGTGACGACCAAGCACTAATCGTAAATTATTAGTTGGTGCTAGACAGAGAAAATACTACTCGAGGTTTCTCTCACAGAAAAGATTTCACTTGGAACAATAAAGATAAAACTTGCCATAAAGAAAGCCAGTTTTCTTAGTCAGAACTTGACTTCCAGCCACTAACCCTCCATTCATAGTTAATGGTGGTGGGACAGAGCAAATACTACTTGAGTTTTTAAAACCGTCACTGAATAAGAGCTCTACTTAGAAATAAAGATAAAACTTGTCCGTGAAGTAAGCCAGTGTATTAAAGCCATATCGTGACTTCCCCAGACACTAAATCTCCATTCATAGTTAATCGTGGTGGGACAGAGCAAATACTACTTGAGGTTTTAACCGTCACTGAATAAGAGCTCTAGGCTACTTGGAAATAAAGATAAACCTTGTCCGGTGAAGTAAGCCATGTATTAAAGCCATATCGTGACTTCCAGACACTAAATCTCCATTCATAGTTAATCGTGGTGGGACAGAGCAAATACTACTTGAGGTTTTACTGTCACTGAATAAGAGCTCTTGGCTACTTGGAAATAAAGATAAACCTTGTCCGGTGAAGTAAGCCAGTGTATTAAAGCCATATCGTGACTTCCAGACACTAAATCTCCATTCATAGTTAATCGTGGTGGGACAGAGCAAATATTACTTGAGGTTTTACCGTCACTGAATAAGAGCTCACTTGGAAATAAAGATAAAACTTGTCAAGTAAGGTAAGCCAATTTGTTTGGTCAGATCGTTACTGTCAACCACTAACCCTCCATTCATAGTTAAATGGTGTTGGGACAGAGCAAATACTACTTGAGGTTTTACCGTCACTGAATAAGAGCTCACTTGGAAATAAAGATAAAACTTGTCAAGTAAGGTAAACCAGTTTGTTTGGTCAGATCGTTACAGTCAACCACTAACCCTCCATTCATAGTTTAATGGTGGTGGGACAGAGCAAATACTACTTGAGGTTTTACCGTCACTGAATAAAGAGCTCTACTTGGAAATAAAAAAACCTTGTCCGGTGAAGTAAGCCAGTTTATTAAGGTATATCGTGACTTCCAGACATTAAATCTCCATTCATAGTTAATCGTGGTGGGACAGAGCAAATATTACTTGAGGTTTTACCGTCACTGAATAAGAGCTCACTTGGAAATAAAGATAAAACTTGTCAAGTAAGGTAAGCCAATTTGTCTGGTCAGATCGTTACTGTCAGCCACTAACCCTCCATTCATAGTTAATGGTGTTGGGACAGAGCAAATACTACTTAGGTTTTACCGTCCACTGAATAAGAGCTCACTTGGAAATAAAGATAAAACTTGTCAAGTAAGGTAAACCAGTTTGTTTGGTCAGATCGTTACTGTCAGCCACTAACCCTCCATTCATAGTTAATGGTGGTGGACAGAGCAAATACTACTTGAGGTTTTTACCGTCACTGAATAAGAGCTCTACTTGGAAATACAAAAAACCTTGTCCGGTGAAGTAAAGCCAGTTTATTAAGGTATATCGTGACTTTCCAGACACTAAATCTCCATTCATAGTTAATCGTGTGGGACAGAGCAAATATTACTTGAGGTTTTACCGTCACTGAATAAGACTCACTTGGAAATAAAGATAAAACTTGTCAAGTAAGGTAAGCCAATTTGTCTGGTCAGATCGTTACTGTCAGCCACTAACCCTCCAGAGCAAATACTACTTGAGGTTTTTACCGTCACTGAATAAGAGCTCTAGGCTACTTGGAAATAAAGATAAACCTTGTCCGGTGAAGTAAGCCAGTGTATTAAAGCCATATCGTGACTTCCAGACACTAAATCTCCATTCATAGTTAATCGTGGTGGGACAGAGCAAATACTACTTGAGGTTTTAACCGTCACTGAATAAGAGCTCTTGGCTACTTGGAAATAAAGATAAACCTTGTCCGGTGAAGTAAGCCAGTGTATTAAAGCCATATCGTGACTTCCAGACAATAAATCTCCATTCATAGTTAATCGTGGTGGGACAGAGCAAATATTACTTGACGTTTTTAACCGTCACTGAATAAGAGCTCACTTGGAAATAAAGATAAAACTTGTCAAGTAAGGTAAGCCAATTTGTTTGGTCAGATCGTTACTGTCAACCACTAACCCTCCATTCATAGTTAATGGTGTTGGGACAGAGCAAATACTACTTGAGGTTTTACCGTCACTGAATAAGAGCTCACTTGGAAATAAAGATAAAACTTGTCAAGTAAGGTAAACCAGTTTGTTTGGTCTGATCGTTACTGTCAGCCACTAACCCTCCATTCATAGTTAATGGTGGTGGACAGAGCAAATACTACTTGAGGTTTTTACCGTCACTGAATAAGAGCTCTACTTGGAAATAAAAAAACCTTGTCCGGTGAAGTAAGCCAGTTTATTAAGGTATATCGTGACTTCCAGACACTAAATCTCCATTCATAGTTAATCGTGGTGGGACAGAGCAAATATTACTTGAGGTTTTTACCGTCACTGAATAAAGAGCTCACTTGGAAATAAAGATAAAACTTGTCAAGTAAGGTAAGCCAATTTGTCTGGTCAGATCGTTACTGTCAGCCACTAACCCTCCATTCATAGTTAATGGTGTTGGGACAGAGCAAATACTACTTGAGGTTTTACCGTCACTGAATAAGAGCTCACTTGGAAATAAAGATAAAACTTGTCAAGTAAGGTAAACCAGTTTGTTTGGTCTGATCGTTACTGTCAGCCACTAACCCTCCATTCATAGTTAATGGTGGTGGGACAGAGCAAATACTACTTGAGGTTTTACCGTCACTGAATAAGAGCTCTACTTGGAAATAAAAAAAACCTTGTCCGGTGAAGTAAGCCAGTTTTATTAAGGTATATCGTGACTTCCAGACACTAAATCTCCATTCATAGTTAATCGTGGTGGGACAGAGCAAATATTACTTGAGGTTTTACCGTCACTGAATAAGAGCTCACTTGGAAATAAAGATAAAACTTGTCAAGTAAGGTAAGCCAATTTGTCTGGTCAGATCGTTACTGTCAGCCACTAACCCTCCATTCATAGTTAATGGTGTTGGGACAGAGCAAATACTAACTTGAGGTTTTACCGTCACTGAATAAGAGCTCTAGGCTACTTGGAAATAAAGATAAACCCTTGTCCGGTGAAGTAAGCCAGTGTATTAAAGCCATATCGTGTCTTCCAGACACTAAATCTCCATTCATAGTTAATCGTGGTGGGACAGAGCAAATATTACTTGAGGTTTTACCGTCACTGAATAAGAGCTCACTTGGAAATAAAGATAAAACTTGTCAAGTAAGGTAAGCCAATTTGTCTGGTCAGATCGTAACTGTCAGCCACTAACCCTCCATTCATAGTTAATGGTGTTGAGACAGAGCAAATACTACTTTAGGTTTTACCGTCACTGAATAAGAGCTCTAGCTACTTGGAAATAAAGATAAACCTTGTCCGGTGAAGTAAGCCAGTGTATTAAAGCCATATCGTGTCTTCCAGACACTAAATCTCCATTCATAGTTAATCGTGGTGGGACAGAGCAAATATTACTAGAGGTTTATCGTCACTGAATAAGAGCTCTACTTGGAAATAAAAAAAAACCTTGTCCGGTGAAGTAAGCCCAGTTTATTAAGGTATATCGTGACTTCCAGACACTAAATCTCCATTCATAGTTAATCGTGGTGGGACAGAGCAAATATTACTTGAGGTTTTTACCGTCACTGAATAAGAGCTCACTTGGAAATAAAGATAAAACTTGTCAAGTAAGGTAAGCCAATTAGTTTGGTCAGATCGTTACTGTCAGCCACTAACCCTCCATTCATAGTTAATGGTGTTGGACAGAGCAAATACTACTTGAGGTTTTATTACCGTCACTGAATAAGAGCTCACTTGGAAATAAAGATAAAACTTGTCAAGTAAGGTAAACCAGTTTTGTTTGGTCAGATCGTTACTGTCAGCCACTAACCCTCCATTCATAGTTAATGGTGGTGGGACAGAGCAAATACTACTTAAGGTTTTACCGTCACTGAATAAGAGCTCTACTTGGAAATAAAAAAACCTTGTCCGGTAAGTAAGCCAGTTTATTAAGGTATATCGTGACTTCCCGACACTAAATCTCCATTCATAGTTAATCGTGGTGGGACAGAGCAAATATTACTTGAGGTTTTACCGTCACTGAATAAGAGCTCACTTGGAATAAAGATAAAACTTGTCAAGTAAGGTAAGCCAATTTGTCTGGTCAGATCGTTACTGTCAGCCACTAACCCTCCATTCATAGTTAATGGTGTTGGACAGAGCAAATACTACTTGAGGTTTTACCGTCACTGAATAAGAGCTCACTTGGAAATAAAGATAAAACTTGTCAAGTAAGGTAAACCATTTGTTTGGTCAGATCGTTACTGTCAGCCACTAACCCTCCATTCATAGTTAATGGTGGTGGGACAGAGCAAATACTACTTGAGGTTTTACCGTCACTGAATAAGAGCTCTACTTGGAAATAAAAAATCCTTGTCCCGTGAAGTAAGCCAGTTTATTAAGGTATATCGTGACTTCCAGACACTAAATCTCCATTCATAGTTAATCGTGGTGGGACAGAGCAAATATTACTTGAGGTTTTACCGTCACTGAATAAGAGCTCACTTGGAAATAAAGATAAAACTTGTCAAGTAAGGTAAGCCAATTTGTCTGGTCAGATCGTTACTGTCAGCCACTAACCCTCCATTCATAGTTAATGTTGTTGGGACAGAGCAAATACTACTTGAGGTTTTACCGTCACTGAATAAGAGCTCACTTGGAAATAAAGATAAAACTTGTCAAGTAAGGTAAGCCAATTTGTCTGGTCAGATCGTTACTGTCAGCCACTAACCCTCCATGCATAGTTAATGGGTGTTGGGACAGAGCAAATACTACTACTTGAGGTTTAACCGTCACTGAATAAGAGCTCTAGGCTACTTGGAAATAAAGATAAACCTTGTCCGGTGAAGTAAGCCAGTGTATTAAAGCCATATCGTGTCTTCCAGACACTAAATCTCCATTCAAAGTTAATCGTGGTGGGACAGAGCAAATATTACTTGAGGTTTTACCGTCACTGAATAAGAGCTCACTTGAAATAAAGATAAAACTTGTCAAGTAAGGTAAGCCAATTTGTCTGGTCAGATCGTTTACTGTCAGCCACTAACCCTCCATTCATAGTTTTAATGGTGTTTGGGACAGAGCAAATACTACTTTAGGTTTTACCGTCACTGAATAAGAAGCTCTAGGCTACTTGGAAATAAAGATAAACCTTGTCCGGTTGAAGTAAGCCATGTATTAAAGCCATATCGTGTCTTCCAGACACTAAATCTCCATTCATAGTTAATCGTGGTGGGACAGAGCAAATATTACTAGAGGTTTATCGTCACTGAATAAGAGCTCTACTTGGAAATAAAAAAAACCTTGTCCGGTGAAGTAAGCCAGTTTATTAAGGTATATCGTGACTTCCAGACACTAAATCTCCTTTCATAGTTAATCGTGGTGGGACAGAGCAAATATTACTTGAGGTTTTACCGTCACTGAATAAGAGCTCACTTGGAAATAAAGATAAAACTTGTCAAGTAAGGTAACCAATTTGTTTGGTCAGATCGTTACTGTCAGCCACTAACCCTCCATTCATAGTTAATGGTGTTGGGACAGAGCAAATACTAACTTGAGGTTTTAACTCGTCACTGGAATAAGAGCTCACTTGGAAATAAAGATAAAACTTGTCAAGTAAGGTAAACCAGTTTGTTTGGTCAGATCGTTACTGTCAGCCACTAACCCTCCATTCATAGTTAATGGTGTGGGACAGAGCAAATACTACTTTGAGGTTTATCGTCACTGAATAAGAGCTCTACTTGGAAATAAAAAAACCTTGTCCGGTGAAGTAAGCCAGTTTATTAAGGTATATTGTGACTTTCCAGACACTAAATCTCCATTCATAGTTAATCGTGGTGGGACAGAAGCAAATATTACTTGAGGTTTTACCGTCACTGAATAAGAGCTCACTTGGAAATAAAGATAAAACTTGTCAAGTAAGGTAAGCCAATTTGTCTGGTCAATCGTTACTGTCAGCCACTAACCCTCCATTCATAGTTAATGGTGTTGGGACAGAGCAAATACTACTTGAGGTTTTTACCGTCACTGAATAAGAGCTCACTTGGAAATAAAGATAAAACTTGTCAAGTAAGGTAAACCAGTTTGTTTGGTCAGATCGTTACTGTCAGCCACTAACCCTCCATTCATAGTTAATGGTGGTGGGACAGAGCAAATACTACTTGAGGTTTTACCGTCACTGAATAAGAGCTCTACTTGGAAATAAAAAAACCTTGTCCGGTGAAGTAAGCCAGTTTATTAAGGTATATCGTGACTTCCAGACACTAAATCTCCATTCATAGTTAATCGTGGTGGGACAGAGCAAATATTACTTGAGGTTTTACCGTCACTGAATAAGAGCTCACTTGGAAATAAAGATAAAACTTGTCAAGTAAGGTAAGCCAATTTGTCTGGTCAGATCGTTACTGTCAGCCACTAACCCTCCATTCATAGTTAATGGTTTTGGGACAGAGCAAATACTACTTGAGGTTTTACCGTCACTGAATAAGAGCTCTAGGCTACTTGGAAATAAAGATAAACCTTGTCCGGTGAAGTAAGCCAGTGTATTAAAGCCATATCCGTGTCTTCCAGACACTAAATCTCCATTCATAGTTAATCGTGGTGGGACCAGAGCAAATATTAACTTGAGGTTTATCGTCACTGAATAAGAGCTCTAGGCTACTTGGAAATAAAGATGAACCTGCCCGATGAAGTAATCCAGTTTGTTTGGTCAGATCGTTACTGTCAGCCACTAACCCTCCATTCATAGTTAATGGTGGTGGGACAGAGCAAATAGTACTTGAGGTTTTAACCGTCACTGAATAAGAGCTCTACTTGGAAATAAAAAAAAACCTTGTCCGGTGAAGTAAGCCAGTTTATTAAGGTATATCGTGACTTCCAGCCACTAACCCTCTGTTCATATTTAATACGAGCTGGGCAGAGCAAATGCTACCGAACGTTTTAGCGTCGCAGAATAACAAATTAAATTATAAGTAAGTCTCTCCGACCGAGTCGGTCGAATAAGGTATATTTTGTGACAGTTTACAGTTTTATATTTTGGGAGTGCCGATGGCCGAGCGGTCTAAGTTGTTTGCCTATGGATCTGAGTTAGAGATAACGCAGGTTCGAATCCTTTTTGTGACCATTGCACTTTTTATCAGTACCATCGACCTTGTACTGTATCGACCCCCTTATTCTGTTTGATGAGATCCTCTCACAGGCCAGTGGTCCATGAATATGACGGGCAGAATATGGCATAAAAGGGGATCGACTTCTCCTTAAAAGAATATATATTATTAATATATTTTTATGGGATCTATGTGTACTTAAATTTTAAAACCGTTTGAGGTACATAAAGTATAATTACAACACACTTTTTTGAAATGTTATATTCCTGATCATTTTTAATATCTAGGTTCATAAATAACGGAGGTTTTTCAGTAGTCACCCCATAGAACTGCGTGCTAAGTTGGCCAATTAACGTACGCAAGTTATTTAAAAGTTTTTTACACAAGTTTTAGTTTTACACAGTCAGCACTCCTATCAAAATTGTTTGGTGATATAAAAACTCTTACGAGATTGCATATAACCAATATACTGAAAAAGTTCAAGATGATTAAAAAACGTTTTTGTTAGAAAATTGTTAGTGAGTTTTATAAGCTATTCAGAACTCTTTAACTTTTTTTTAAGTTCATAAAAATCAGTTTTAACGGTCACGGTATTAAAACAAAATAGTGTAACGGAGTGACCAAAGCACGAGACGTTTATAATAATAACTAGCTGTTACCCTACTATCTACATTACACTACTGATCAAGCACTTTTTTTAAGCCTCAGCTACACAGATGTAGGCTTCGATGTTCGCTGGTTTATCTCGTGTCTATACATGATTGGCCTTCCCGGGGATTTGAACCCGTGATCTCTCAGTTAGAGAGCCGAGACTATAACCATTAGTCTACGGAGGAGGACCACTGTTTACTTAATATGATCAAATTTAAATGTAAGTCGATATAAAACTGAAGGTGTATACAGCTGTTTAGTGCCTGTTTAATTTGGACGACTATGAAACGTAAACACTACATTATTTCTGAATTTAAAAATATTCCAGGTAACTTTTCTTATATTTTGCTTCATAAAAACCTTTCTAGGATTTCAATGGACATTTTACAAAAAGGATTAACCGAATTGGTCCAGCCGTTTTTGAGATTAGCGCTTACCAACACATTTAACGATTAATTTTTATTTATAAGATATTTGTACAAAGTTAACTTGTTTTAGCTTTTTTGGACTGTTTTCGCAAGCCACTTCATAATAAAATTCCTCTATTTTTTTTAATTTTGGCAGAACATTTCCTCTCTAAACTATTTTATGTTAGGTGGGTCGAATAAACGTACCAGTTAAAAGAATGAGAATTATATCAGTTTTTTATTTTAAAATGCAACTTACCTGGTTCAGCACAACTGTTAGGAATTAAGGAGTACACTGCAATCAAAGAAAAAATACATATTTGTGAATTTTTAAATATGTATTCAATGTATTTGTACTTGCAAAACTTAATTAATAAAGTTCTTTATGGATTTTTATTCCTTAAATTAAGGTGGTAAGAAAATATGCAAATATTTTTAATGTCAAACCACTAAGAAATATAATTTGGGGTTTCAAACTTTAAATAGTAGTTATTAAAATAATTTCACTTGAAACTAAATGCATGCTTGATTTATAAATGAACTCTGCAAAAGATTCCATTCATAAAATCCTAACAAGCAAAATGGTCCAAAAGTGGACGAATATTAAAAAATCTTCGTACCATTGACAAAAATTTAGCATTGCTTCTCTCTCGTGACATAAAAACTATTAGCGAGTAATTAAAACTAATGTTTCGAAAATACCAAAATAAATTATTTACAAGAATATAAAAGAGTTATAATATAAGAAAGAATAATTTCTCATTATTAAGTGCCAAATATTATTACCTAATAATTTTTTCAGACATTTAGATTAAAAATCTTCAATGTTATAGACTAAGGCATCATAAATTTTTACGGTGAACGTTGTTACATTCCAAATTGCCGCTGCATTTGTTCCATGGGAAATGATAAATATCATCATAGCAAGTAGCAGATAAAATGCCGACATTTCTGTCGGATTTATTTTTACCCGAGGTGACTTAATATTGACAATCAATTATAGACAGCTCAGCCAAGTCGAGATAAGGTAATTAGATCAGGGAACCTCACGGGAGAAACTTTTCTTTCCAAGTCTGACGGAAGTTTATTCAGATAATTTGAATTTTCTTAAAAGTATAACTTGTTTAACGGCTAATTAAAACAAACTAGAATGCGAAGTAGCACTACTACAATCATAGTGACCGTAATATTACGTCCATTTCTCTCGTAACAGGAAGAAAATTTTGTTTAGACCTTTTGTTTTTTTGTGGCAAATACGATTTAAAAGTGGAACTTTATATATCAATGTTTCCATAAGTAAGTTAAAACATTAAAGATTATAGTTTGGGAGTACATTCAAATTTAAAATAACTCTTTGTTTAAAGTTTTTCATTGACGATGGATGGTTTGAAAGGATAGTAAGATTTCGGACATTGGCCATCGTTATGAATTATAAAAGGCATAGCACAACCTTTCGAGGATTTTAATCTCTTCGTCAGGTGTGGGAGGTATCACACAAATCAAATTAGTGCGATGTGTAATTATTATCCTTTTACTTGTGATTTGTGCTCGGGAATTGCATCTTATACAATAACAACGCCTGCACTGGTCTCCAAGCAGCTTTTGGTTATATTTGAACCCTTTTCTTTTTCTTCTTTACTTCTTTCTGTTCGTTATTTTTGTATGTACAATACCTCCCCCAACTGACGAAGAGGATAGATTCCAATCCTCGACACGTTTTGTTATACCCTTTATAAACTGTTTTGTTAACCTTTATGTAACGCTGTTAAATGTCCGAAATCCTGTTATTCTTCAAACAACTCTGATATATATATATATTGTGTTCTTTATTTACCAAAATCCACACAATAATTTCATTATTAATGCAAAACCTTGTTGAGAATGTTTCACACCATATATATATTTAATGGATAGGCCTAAAAAATAAATTTCAGAGTTTTTATTTGAGTCTTCGTGCCTAAAAAAAGTAATAGAGAACTCAAAATCTGTGTTACAAAAATATACTGAGAGGATAAAGAACAAATCTGATGAAATTGTACAAATCTAAACATTTTGGTAGGCCATTGAAATATGTTTTTCGAAAACTTGGGGCATGAGTCATTTTATGCAGTGTGTAACCTTGAATTTTTATAAAATGTTGATAGCCAATACACCGAATCACAACCTATACGATATACGTAGTACAAATAGAAAGAGATAAAACACTTTTGAATGACTAATGGGATAATGGGAAATTGGGAATAAACATTTGTCGAGCGCCGCTGATGTTTAGATGGGTGAATTTGAGTGGTCCTGTCCTTGAAAGTAACCTGCTATTGTTGGTGGTTCGGAGGTCAGCTTTAAGCCATTGGTCCCTAGGCTACGTTTCAGAAAGGGCTTCTAGACCTAAATTCACCTAATGAAATCAGAATTATTTATCTTTCACCTTGTTACTTACTAAACTCTGTACTTGATGGTGTAGTACAGTCAATAAAACTTACTTACAAAGTCTTAACTAGCCCAAAGCAAACAAGTTCTTTCATGATAAGTGAATTAAAAGATAAATGACTCTTACATTTAGTATTGCTTTGTGAAATAATTTTTTAAGGATTTAGTACACTTTGACAAATTTAATTTAATAACTACCTATTGAAGGCGATAATGGAAGAATTCAAGGATAACCGTTTTTCAAGCATAATGATACGCATTTTATCACAAAATATTGATTTACATACACTCTATCTCTAATATATCATCTAGGCGTAAAAGCGTAAAATCTAGTAGTGAACACAATTTAACATTTTGCAGTAAATTAAAATATACTCTCAGGAATAGCCATAAGTACTTAATGTACGTTACAGTAACAGTAAAACCACGTATTGTAATTGTAATGTTTTATAAGGTTTATAATTTGAATAATCATAATATTTTTACCAAATTGAAAGTTCATTAGGGGGATGAGATAAAATGTACAAATCCAAACGTAAAATTCTGATCATTTTATTTCAACTATTTCAATAATGGTCAGGTACTAATGGAAGTAATTAATACTTTGTGGATTATAATTGAAGATAAATTTAATTGGGGAAAAGTGATTTAAACAAGTAATTTTCAAACGAGCGGCTAACGAGACCACATCAATGACAGTGAAACTGCGCTGAACCACATCAAGTTATTGATCCCATCATACGATATCGTTTTTTATCTGATGGTATTTGAAAATAGGTTTTCTGCGGTTATTTTACTTAATTAAACCACAACTTGTACGCTAAACCCTTTTGGAACGAAGGACACTATTCTTATTTAATATTTATTCTTATTTAATATTCTGTTTGTTTTATTTTCGACGTGTCAAAAGGCGATACAGACTTATCTTACATACAGGTTACGTAATGCTAAGAAAAATTGTGGACGCCTTTTTCTCTCTTTACGTACTGCACTCTATTTCCACTTTTTCCACTTCACTTTTTCCACTTTAAACTCTCAGAGAGTGCTGAAAAGTCTGAGCTTATGGTCTGTGCCCTCGTCATTAGTTAGGTTTTCAATCTAAGTCTAAAAGATAACTTTTAGTCAGGCATGATTCTTACATTTTTAATAAACAATTAAAATATATTGCACTAATTTCCTGTAGATAAAGTACATTAATATAAAGCTCATCGATTCAAACTATCTATATCTTCGTCAAGTACACAGTTTAGTCTCAAAACAAACATGCCTTATAATCCATACAATTTTAGCAGACACGTATTTTCAATACAGTGTGTTTTTGGTTAAACATTTAATTAGCAGAATACAAATATTTATACATGTTTTTTAACTAGCGCAAATAAAGATATACTATTATTTTGAGAATATATACTATAGTAGTTTCGAACTAGTACGTTTATTTAGTATAACAATACGTTTGTTACTACTTTTAAAAGTACATCCCCAGAAACCTCTTCCTCAATAATAAAACTGTCGGCACAATTCATTATTATTAGTTGGTATAATAAAACTATCTTAAATTATTGTTTAAACCAGACAAAATATTTGATGACAATGATTATTGTTACATTTTCTAAACTCCAAAATCAGGATGTAATTTGAAAAAAAATCTAAAATCTAGTTTTAAGTTTTTACGATTGATATACAGAGGGTGGCCAAATTATTAGACTAGACATTCAAATTTACTACATTTTAAGTTATCTTGTAACTATGCTTTATAATCCTGGAGTATATTGTTATTTTTCATATATTTGCATTCGTTACATTATATTAGAACTTTTTATTTCTATTTGAGGTATTGAAGTTAATGTCATAGCCAGTTGGTAGCACTTAAATCAGCTGATGATTTTTAGGCAATTTCAACTGAACATAAACCCAACTTCTGTATGTATCTAATATTGGTTATTTTTGTTTTTAGTGGGGTTTCCTTGTGATATGAGCTGGTAACAGTGTTAGTAGTGGATTCAAGGTCGTAAAACCGTCAAAGTTTGTGTGTTGTTTTGGCTTTTAATATTTTAAGAATACTTCAAGAGTGAGGCCACTTTTTAACGGTCATGGGAAAAAATTGTGATTTATCTCCTAGGAAAACAGCTTTCAGTAAAGATTCTTTTGAAAGAAAGGTGTTATTCACAAACTGAACTAGCGTAAAGGTTGGGTATTTCTAAAAAATCAGTAAGTAGGATCAAGTTAACCTGTGATTAAAACCTAAGTAATCAGTCACATCAAGTTGGAAAATGGGGCTGCAAGCCCAAAAGGGATGATAGATTGCTCAGGAAACTAAAGAATATTGTTAAAACAAACCGGAGACATACCACAAACAAATGGCTGACCAGATAAACGAGTATGGAGCCAATATTTCACCTAGAAGTGTGAGAAGATTGTTAAACACAGAAGGACTCAACGCTCGCAGATCAAGGAAAAAGCGAAAGATCACGTCTACCATGGCAAAGAAGCGATTAGAGTGGGTTAAAGGCTTAGACCATTGGACAACAGATTATTGGGAAAAAGTAAGTCATAAATATTTATGTGCTGCAAAGGAGACTAATTCCACAGACTCAAGATTGGTTTCCAAATGGGGAGTTTATTTTGAAGTATGATGGTGCTCCATGCCATAAAGCTATGACAGTAACAAGATTTCTCAGTGAATCAGACATCAGTGTGCTCCCTTGACCAGGTAACAGCCCTGACATGAATCCAATTGATAATTTGTGGTCAGTTGTCAAGCAAAGAATGCTAAAGAAGAAGGTAACCACACGTGAAGGGCTCGTGAATTTTTTATTAAATAAAGTGTGGTACCACAATGAAGAAATCAAAGAGAACTGTGAAAAATTGGCCCATAGCATGCCAAAGAGTTTTGAAATGTTGATAAAGAACAAGGGTATGCGCACAAATGATTAGTCATACAATTTGATGTACACAGATATTTAAAAACGATTTAATAAAATAATTCTCCCCGAAAACTAGTTCTAGTCTAATAATTTAGCCACTCTCTGTAATTTGCACAAAATAACTCAAATATCATTAAGGTACGGTAGGCTTTTTATGGTAGGAGGCAAAGCCTTAATATATTTTTCTTAAGTATAGACATGTTTTAAATTAACGTTATAATAATAGCAGCTTTTATACATCTTATTAAGAATATTGATTTTGGTTATAAAAACAGTTGTAGTTCGTATAACTAATCTCATATCGAAACATTTCAAAGCGTTTGTAAGAAGTTGCTCTGGTATTTCTAAAAGTTGAGTTTTATATAAAGAAGTTTGAAGTCACAGGTATTAGGAAAGTTTTGTCACACGTAGTGAGGAAGACTCTCAAGTCGAGTTCAAGTGAAGGATAATAAGTGATCTTAAAGAGAACATAAAACATAAGATAAGAGAGACCAGATATAACTTCAGTTCAACTTTAAGATAACTGCCTCAAAGTGAAGAAAAACTCTTTCCACAATATTATAGTGAATGCGCTGACCGCAACAGCTAAAGCATGCTTTGAGTAGGTGGCCTCAGTTTAACTAGAAAGAATCGGGATAGCTCAAAAAGTAAGCTCCAGTTTAGTGTTTCTTTATACTAAACATTGTGGTAAAATGAAGATGATCAAATCAAAACAATTTGACAATTTAAGACAATGTTATGTACTAGAATGAGTATTTAAAAAATACTGTAACAATATGTTATAAGTACATATTCTAGATTCTAGCTGGACCATAAAACTCGAACCACGCTCGTGGCTGTTCTACATAAAGCGAGTTTTTGTGTAACTTTGTCCATTTATTCTGGTTGAACGAAACTTGCGGATTATTGCCTGAAAATACAAAGCATCCCAAAGCAATCTAACTTTGCAGTACTTTGACACTTCCTTTGAATACTTCCTGTTCATATGTAACCGTCACCTAGCCAATATATCTCAGCCTTTGTAACTCCATACCTGAATACAGGCAATGTGACATGTAATATAAATGCTGAAAGTGTGACTTGTATAGTAACGGGAATTTGTACTCAATGGTATTCGTGGCTCCGTTATTTTTTTATGGACTTATTACGTATGATAATGTTGTACCATAATATTATCTGGGATGAGTATGGATTAACAATATAGCTCCCATAAAATTGTCAATGTTATAGCTGTGTGGTGATTTCGTTTGTGTCTAGTGATCGAGTGAGTTATTTTAACATTTTTAATTTTACTTGATAAAATAAAATACAACCATATAGTGATTGGGATGATTTATAAAAACGAGTTCAGGATTTTTAACTCTGCTGTTATAACTCTGCTAAGCACTATACCATTAAAAATAAAATACATGTAAACTAAGAACAACAACATATACACATAACATATATTTTCTGATCTATAATAAATATATAGTTAGACAATTTCTCAATAATTTACTTATAGCCATTTTATTTGTTATCGTTTATGGAAACGGTTTTATGTGCTTGTGCATGTTTGAATATGTTAATGGAGTATAATAATACTTTCAGCATGTCGCTCACTTTATTAAAGTATAAGGGAGTAAATATTTTTCTGAAATATATTGTTATTGATTTTTAAAACTTTCAAGTGGTTTGTATACTCATCGATAAAAACGTCTAGGTATCGTTTTATTATATTTTACAGGCATAATTTCTTATACAATATCAATAAAATCGCCATTTAAAAATAACTGTTGAATGTATTTTTATGTACGGACAAATCTAACTACGTTTCAGGACACCTGTTTGACTTGCGCGGCGTTTTCTTTACATTTGTCTTTTTCAAGTGCTTTTGTTTGTTTTGTTTATGTTTTAAAAATAATTTCAATTTCTTCTTGTTGATGGCTTTAAAAGTTTGGTAATGAAGGAGTTCTCTTAGTTCAGAAAATAGGTTCTTTAGTTTGAGTACCTTACCACAATAAATTACACAAAGACATTACCGGATACATAACAAATAGCTTCTCACAGAAACCTTACCACAAACAAGTACACAAAGAAATCACGGGATATATAGCAAATAGTGTGTCACTGATACCTTGCCAATAAGTATTACAGAATTCCTTTATGGAATACATAGTAAATGGCATCTTACTGAAACCTTACTAGAAAAATTACTTAGAAACATTGCAGAATACTCAAATGTCGCCTCAGCAAAACCTTACCACAAAGAACATGACGAAAATACCGGGCATATAGCAATTTTGTCTCACTGAGATATTATTTAAAAAATATAGCGTTCAAAAGGAACAATACTGGTCGTCTTTCATGTGCTGCGGGATGTTTAGCAGCTACTGTGTGACATCCTAATTTTCATGGCCTATCCCGGCTCACTGAACCTACATTGGAAGGAATTTACCCTTTAAGAAGGAAATTGCCAGAGACCCTTTCACGTACGTCGAGACCATTAATTAATAGATTCTCTTCCATACACGTCATCTTCTCCCCGATATATGTGGCCTTAACAGGACAAGACCTTCTTACAACATTACTATAGCCTATTACATTGAGGTTCCAAAGGCTAACATATAGTGCAGTGTTGATAATTCCTCATCAATGACAACTGAAACTTTGAAAACTCATTGACTTGGAGCTCTGAGCTTAGAGAGGAACCGTTTTTTAGTGAGCTCTGAAAGAGTAACAATGAATGCACTGACTAGTTTCTTATATAATTTAGAAATAGCTTGTGATTTTTAGTCTCATAGTTATCCATTAATTCTAATAGATAATACTCTTGTTAAATAAATCATATATGATAAAAATTAATACACTTACGCTAACAGTTAGGGTAGTTTGATGACTTAAATGATTCACAATTTCTCCGGATGTTCACGTTTAGGTTGTTCAGACTCGTCAGAAGATTTTCTAAGCAGACACATGTACAGAAAACGTTACGGAGCCTTAAAATTTAAGTCATCAACTTTAAATAGTTCAAATAGCTTTAAACTGTTTCAAGATTTAAATGGTTTGCAGTATATTTTAGGCTTTCTCAGTTAGATTGCAATATTTCCATATTTGGTTGATTTATCATAAAAAACATTCCCTCTTATTAAATGTAACTTAATTATTAACCACATAAGATAATTGAGGTTGTATTTAAATGGTATTTATATATCGATATATTTAGATATCGAGCAATATAGGGTAGACATTAAAGAATGTATCTGAGTATAAATTTATTGATGTTCAGTCCATGTGGAACCTTTATAACTCAAAGTAAAATATTGAAAATTTTAAAGTTGTTTGTCACTTTAAGTACATCTCAAACGTTTACGTCACACCTGAACTGCCACGAGTCATTCATAACTAAATGACACAAGAATCACGAACAACTTAAGTACTCTATTGAGAGTTTCCTACAACTTAATTGGTTTCATTTTAAAAGTACATTGTGTTTAGTTCCACGAAGGAGACATATTGGCCGTGAGTTTAATGAGGAAAGTTAAAATATAAAGCGTGGATTATGACTCAATACTCTGAGGTGAATACATGTGGATTGAAGGTGATACCCTTCCCGTCGCATTATGTTGGAAAGCTATTAAGACCATTTAAAAGTATCAAGCTAAAATTAGGAACGATCTTAAACCTTGAACTAAAACCAAACAGCTTAAAATTGAAGTATTTAATTTATTTAATCCCATGTCGAGCCAACCGTAGTCACTAGAGTCATTAAGGGTGTCATCCACCCGAGATATAAACAATTCTAATCAAATCAAATAAAATATCCTTTATTTCCAAACAGACATATAACATGCATTGGATTACGTCATAAATATTTAAAAATATACAAGTACAGTTTACATCTATACATACAGACTATTTACCAATAAATTCCCTGAGGGTGTAGAAACATTTTTCTATTAAAAAAGCCTTCAGTGTTCTCTTAAAGACCATTACATCATTAACATTCTTTAGGTCCACAGGAAGAGAATTATAAAAAATTACGGCATTATAAAAACAGTGATGTTTGAAAAAAGAGGTTGCATGGGGAGGGGGATATTTAATTTGTTGCTATTTCTGAGGTAGTATCTGGACTGTGGAATTAGTGACTCGAAAATACCCTGGTTTTGCTTAAAAAAATACTAATGTGTGGTAAATATAGTTACTTGGAAAAGTAAGCAGATTGAACTTCTTAAAATGTGATTTGCAGGATTCTGATTGACGGATGCCAGCAATAGCTCTCACCGCTTTCTTCTGCAAAAGAAAGACATGTTTTTTTTCTGCAATTTTCAAACCCCAAATCTCAACATTCTTATTTTCTTATGCAAAATTTTAGATTTGGTGGTATGAAGTCCTGTCAGTCATGCGGAAAACACATATACAAACGTCTAAACACCCCGTAAGAAAGGGGGGGCATAGGGAGAATTCAAAATGCTATTTATATTTAGTTTGCAGCATAAATTGTTTTTCGGTGAAAATATATTATGTTTTTAATTTAATTTTAAAGCTTGTTAGTTACTATACAAAACTGTACGATAAATTGTATTCTATCTCATCTCATTTAACATGAAGTTAATTTTTTTTAGTTTAAAAAATAGATATCTTTTTATTTTTATAAAAATATTAGGCGTAGTGGTTTATTTTTACAAAATGGTTTAAACGGTAAAAGTGGGTAAAAAATAAAGTTTTTATTACTTCGCCACTTTTATGGTAATAACACGAAAATACTTCAGTAAGTGTGTTAAGGCAGTACAATGCAAAGTTAGAAAAAAAGTTTTGTTACAAAACTGAGTAATTTGAAACAGTTAATACATTACACAAATATTGATATTTAATCATTATATTAAGTTATAAAGGGTGTCCTTTTCATATAATATTAAAACAAGAGGATCAGATATTTTATTACAGAGGAAAACTAATAAAGTGTCCTCTAAAATTTCAATATGGAATTCTTATTTCTTAAATTATAAATTAACATAGCACTATTATGAGTGAGCACGATCACACAAAGGCAATTGAGAACTATTATTATATCTGACTCAATAGCTAATTAAATAAACATGTACGAATCTGTTATAAGGATCCATATGATGGTTCATCGGATAAAAGTGGTAAATTTCTTTTTCAGTTAATTAAAATTATAATATTAAATGAAATTATCTACACCGACGACCTTTTAAATTTGCAAAGTGTTCTCATTCATGTTACATTCAAATCAAGCTGTATATTTAATGTGTACTATTACTTTGTTTATACTGTTATTTGTATTGCTAACATTAGGATGGTGGGTTTGAAAAAAAAATTCTCGCTTTTTAAAGCTAAAAGAGGTTCGGGTTATATTCAGCCTTGTGTTACTAGAAGTTATACTATTTTAAAGTGTATTATATTTGAAATAAAATAAAAGATTTGAAGGTTTACTTTAAGTACCTGTTTTTAGTTACCAATGTAATATTTACACAGTTAAGTGTAACCTGATACATTATAATATCAATACTCGTACCAGGCGCCTGAGTATCGCAGGTTACAGGTCGATGTTTCATTTCCGATCTGACCTGGAGTAGATAGATGTCTTCCTGCTGCGAATTTATCCTTTAGTAAATGCATTCTCTGATCGATACTATACTTATAAATTGACAAAAATAAGAATATATTTTAGTACAATTATGTTACATTTATATAAATAGTTACTCTATTATCTAGAATCACAGTCTATATATAATTAAACTATCTGAGGCTTCAGCAACGAGAGGAATGGCCGTGTGGTTTTAGAAATACCACAAAATGAAAAATATTGGAAAATTTTCTGATTAGGATTTAATACTTTAAGTAATATTATAAGTTTATTAACTTTATTACTACTATTGGTATAGTCGATTAACTTAATTAAAAGTTAATCACGTGTTCTTCACACTAGCTAATATTTAAAATCTGTAATAATATATGTACTACAGGCTAGTTGTGCAAATTTTAATTAAAATTTGATTAAAATGTTTTTATTCATTAACGCATTTCTTATGGAGATTTTTCACCAGAAGCCACTGGGGTGGATCTTTGATAACGATTATCATATATAGTATTTTACAACCGTCCTTAATTTTACAGAGAAATAATTTTCCTACGGGAATAAATATATAGATTTGTTATCGTTACTTTTCTATATTGAAAGATTCAAAAACTAATAACTGCACATCAACAGTAAATCCGTATTTCACCTGGCCCGTAAATAAGGTTAGTTTTGTCACCTACAGAACTATTAAGACGGTGGTAATGCTCCATTTTGGTATAAACTATACGCTAGACAAAGTTATGCCTGGTCCCTTAAATCTCGACAACGTAATCCTGGAACCTTGTTCACTTCGTTTGTTACTGTCTGATAATAACACCAGCAGGCAGGTCAAAGGTCAAAGGGAACCACATATTAGTGATCCTAGACGAGGGAACCACTGTCTTTGTAAATGTTAAGCACTGGAGATATCGATAACCAGTTAGCTTTGTATAACGAATTCCAATATGTAATTACTGCCGTCTGGATAAACAGCAATTACCGATAACAAATACAAAGACGTTATTGCGGTAAACAGAATCCTAACGCGTCTGTTAGTATAATTGGTATGTAAAGAGTTTAAATTCTTATTACTATAAATATGAAGTTTTATTATTATCTTGTAGTTGCTGTTTAAGTTCCAAAACAATGAGGTAAAAGATGAAAAGGATTTTTCAAAGTAAACTATACTGAGAAAAGTAAAGCATATTTTTCTCTTTTGTTTTGACTTAACGGCAAATGTGTACTATAAAACGGTTGTGAAAGCCAAAGAAAATATACATTCGCTATTAATGATTTCAATTCGCAACAATGTTCTAGAGGCAGTGATAGTTCCAATTCTTTCGAAGTTGCTGTCCAACTAAAGTAAAAAAATACGAAAAGTCGTTTCCTAATTTTGTACCATATAGCAATTGCGAAAGCCCGTAATAGTATTATAATTCTAAACCTTCCATATTCAATAGCAAATTTTATTCAAAGAACTCATTTTTCATATTGTTCTCATTTTCAGAATAGTTAAAAGTTTACCACGTCATCAAACGAGTCAAGATAATGCTACAAAACGTTTGTCCACAAGTCGTTCGTTTTTTATATAACGCCATTTCTTATATTCTTTGATCATGCATGGGACACAATCCTTTCTATAACTTTAAAAGCTTATGATGTACATGGAACTAATATCGTATTGTCTACTTTAATAATGCATACGGTTAGTAACAGACTACTCATACAATGGCGGCTATATGAAACCATCAATATTAAATATTTCAAAGCTATGAGCAGGGTTAAAATGATATAATATCTAAAGGAATAAAACTAAAGTATCTTTAAAACACCGGTAGAGTTTTGTAGCTGAGACCGACATTAACCTAGGCTGACAATCAATTACCGACAACTCAACCGTGAGCCGAGATAAGCTAATCAGCTCCTTCAAGCACGAGTGACGTTCGCCATTACACAAATCTCGAGAGCTTTTCACTTTAAGCGATCCATATTTTAGTTTGTGCAGATTGAACATTAGAAATTCTAATGTTTAATATACAAAGTTGATTTTAATTTATATATTAAAATATTAATATACTTGTATTTACTAAGGTGCGATCGCGCGATATTATTCATGGAGGAAAAGGGCAGAGATCATTTTGATGTGTTTCATGTTGGTATCATTTGTTTTAGCAAGTAAGTATTAGAAATACCGTGGAATTTAGAATTTAAAATCCCCTCCTGTCACAGGAGAAGTTAAGGAAGATTTCACCCGTGGCTGTCTTTTGGATATTTTATTGAAAGTGGATTCATTTTAAAGATTTACTTGCTCATTTACTTCTCCTCTGTCTGCCCGTCCACACAATTTCTTAAAATTGGACTCATCTATAGATATCAAATTTCGTATGAAACTTCATTTCTAAAAAAACTGAGTGCAATCGTATTATATTTGAACGCAACACACACACCATTATTATATGGCGATTTAATGCTCTAAGACGTCTTACTTCAGATCTGAGTTAGAGAAAGCACAAGTTAAATCCTGTCTGTGACTGTAGCACTTTGTATCAGTACTATCAACCTTGTACTATATATGACCTTATTTATAATTTTATTAAAGTATTTCAGTCAATTTTTATGAATCTGAAAAATTATTTCCAGGAAATATGGAGGAATGCTTTTAAAAGAGGTAATGGAAATATTACTAATTATTATATTATAGTTTTATTACATTAGTGTTTCAAACTGCTATTTTCATTTTATACTCTAATCAGGCTTATAAAATGAAAGGTAGAGACCGATCACAAGGTAGAAGTTATACCTGCCAATACCAGTGAGGTGGACAAACCCATTAAATGGGAACGCAATTTAGATTGTCACAACTTTATTTCCTCACGTGATGGCATCGACAAATTGTCTCGCCTCTGATTTGATTTATCACACAGTTCCATCTCACGCCCTTTTAAAATAAAGAACCTATTTTGATTTATTGCTTATAATGCGGTTTATGTAATGTTAATATAAACGGTACCTATAACCTTGTAATATTTACTACAGTTCAAAGTTTTTTCTCATAAATAGTACATTGTATATCTTTATTTATTTTATAAACTGGCAGACAATTGCATTTAAAATGTTACGAAACATAATAATACGCAACATATTTATATACATTATACTGTTACTATACTTATACTTACTATAAAAACTTCTTTCATACAGAATGGAATATTTGTATTATGAATCCGTTTTTATAATTCTATAATATTATATAAAAGTTAGGGTAAAGCTGACGGTGAATATAAAAAGACCAAACACTAGTTTGATGGTGATGTAACAATTTAATAAAGCAAACTTAAATTTAGTATATTAATACATAGACATACAAATTTTTTTATTGCTTAAAATCAATTACTTCTGGAATTTTATTATGGGTCCAAGAAGGCTGTCAGTAGTAAACAAGTAATGCCGGCGACATAAACTGACGGATATTGCAGTGTTGCAACATCCATCCCCGGGGTGATGGCTGTCTTGAACACCGGACTCATTTAATATTTCCTTTGTTACAGTTTAAGTAATGTTCCCTGAGTCATCAAATTTACTTATATAACTCAGTGTTGTGCTCTAAGAAACATTTAATCATTCGACATTTACAAAAGATAACGGTTTATTGTTTTGTATAATAATTAGTAAGAACATTGTCATGTTCGTAACTTTCAGCACATCACTGAAATTGCTCTTAAAAAGGGTAACAAAGTTTTTGGTAAGACTAAGATTATACTATTTTTTATTATTAGAATATTAACATACTCCAATTTTGGAACATTAAAATCTAAATCTTGCTCCACTAACGAAGACGTCCATAATAACAACTGGGATGATTATATAACCTAAGGAAGGATTGCTGAAACCAGAAAAATATCGAACAAAATACGAGAACAGCAGAGTGAACGTGACTACTTAAGGTCTAATTTTGTAGGTATCACTTTAGTTATGAATAAAGAGTCTTTTGATATAATTTTTGACTTCATCAACCTGTTTGGGGTCTTATACCTTCCCATAAAACGTGCTTGTATTAGAAATGGTCATAACTATATTTCAATAATTATCAAATTTGTTATTGTCTGGTGTTATTTCTATATAAATCATTATGTTAATGCTATATTGGCCTAGTACATGAAATATTCTAGCAGATAAAAGTGACTTGTTTTCTGTAGATAATAATCAATCTAGTCTAGAATTTAGAATTTTTTTCTTTCAGTTTTAAAGTTTTAGAGAATTTTCAATTTATGATATTTTAATAGACTTGCACTAGAGGAAGTAACTTCGACTAGGACAAAGTTTTACATATCTTATGGCATTTAGCCACCAATCTCATTATAAGGTCTTGATGAACCTTGCGAAACATTTTTTTCCCCTCAGAATCTGCCCCATGGTTCCTATACGTTAATATATCCATCTAAATATAGCACATGGTGCTGTGAAGTGTTGTATTGTAAGGCCCGGCCTCTTATTTGCTCAAGTGACAACAGTACAGATATACAACAAGTTCACAACTCTATATATTCATAAGTTATATTAAATATATTCTCCAGTTAAATGACTTATGAAGCAACCATTAGTTCTATCGAATTAATCTAATAATTAATTATTATATATATATATATATATATATATTATATATATATATATATATATACAGAATGGTAAAAAAAGTCCCGGAACGGTTTAATATATTTTGTACGGTCTTTGAGGAAGAGCCGTAACCGCGGTATAGCCGAAATAAAAACGACTGGTGATGTACCTTGGGGGAGTCTCGTAGAACGGGGTCGTCGAGGTCCTCGGCCAGGGCAGCGGGGAGTCCAGGATCACCAGAAGTCTTGTGTAGGTCTTGTAGATGGAGAGCTGTGGACAACAAGGGGAATGATTCACTCCGAGAGGGTAAATAAAGTAACTATATTGACTTGAAATACATAAAAACAAAATAGAGCTGTATAAACGTGAAAACTGTTCATGTATTGGGGTGGAATGCGGGAAGCAGCGTGTGTCCAGTACGCCGCCTGCGGAGAGAATAATTGAGCCGCGTCGTCTTATCTTGAAGGGCTTGGAGAAGGGGCTGCGAGTCGGTGACGTCATCTCGGGCCAGTAACAACACCAGCCGTTAATTAAGAAATAAGTACTGAACATATTTTTTACCAATATAGATAAAGTAATGAGACTTGGTATATCAATAATAGCCATAAATGTCTAGTTTTTTAAGGTATTAAAACTTTTTTATCCCTTATGGGGGACGGCCCACGAGGAGTCAGACAAAATTCTTAAATAGCAGCATAGGTCGAGTTTTATATCAAATTAAAGGTCTTAGTTAGTAGAATAACTTGCCGCAAACGCCGGACCTCAAAAGGTTCAGTCTAAGTGAACCTTTTGAGGTCCGGCGTTTTTGCGGCAATGTTATTCTACTAACTAAGACCTTTAATTTGATATAAAACTCGACCTATGCTGCTATTTAAGAATTTTGTCTGACTCCTCGTGGGCCGTCCCCCATAAGGGATAAAAAAGTTTTAATACCTTAAAAAACTAGACATTTATGGCTATTATTGATATACCAAGTCTCATTACTTTATCTATATTGGTAAAAAATATATTAAACCGTTCCGGGATTTTTTTACCATTCTGTATATATATAGACACAAAACAATAAAGAAATGATAAGTGAGACATTGGTAAAGGGAATAAAGAAGTGAGTAAATAGGGTAATAAGTATCAAGTCTCAAAGGCGTAATTTTCGCTGCTAATCAAAAGAATATGCTCTAATGATGGCAATTTGAACTAAAATATAATTCAATAACTTCTTCTAGCCATTTTGGAAAGCAAAATTGTGTGTATTTTCTATATCAGTTAAACAAAGGAAATTTAATCTTGGGACCGAAAATACATTACATCGGAATTGAACTTTAACGCTCGGAATACATATTTTAGGTGTCTGTTCGTTGATAAAAAGGCTGCAAACGTAGGTTTTCTCAGTCATATGTAGGGAGATTTATTTTCATCAACTGAAAAAAACTAAGTTACCTTCTAGTTACGGCACTAGAAATAACTTAGATTAGAAGAAAATTGCAAAGTGCCGAAACTAGACCGTTCATGACCAAAGCAGATTTTTGAGGCGTTAGGGCAGGCAAAGTCAACTGTGGCGTCAGAAATAATAAATTTATGTATGAAAATAAAGGGATGGAAGGTAACGAAGCAGCCTGTGGACTTATTTACTTAAAAGATCCGATGTGGTGTTATGGAGATTGTGGCCGCTTTAAATGTAGGTTCTTGATTTTGAAAATAAATTCAATGCTATTTTGAAACAAAACTTTTCATGCATATTTTATTAATCTAGTTGACTTCATGGTCTTATTAAACAGTTTACATAACAGTTTGTAGGACGCGTTTGATCAAAACTCTATATTTTTCAATTAAATATTTTGTATAGAACAAGAATAAAACACGATTTTCCCAACGCAACTGTGGGTAGAACGCATTTATGAGGATGATGTGTTTCTTAGTACTTAACTTAATTCTTGTTATAAAACAAAGAACCAATAATTGGGTGGAGAACCACCAAACTTCCTAAATTAGAAGAACAGCTCGGAGCTGTATGGTTAAAGAACAATGAAAGGGAATTATTATACTACAGCAAAACATTTTCCCAACTTAATTTCATTAGTTACTCACGAAATCCTTAATGAATATTCTTTCTACACAGTTAAAATATATGAACAAATGCCAAATATATAACCAATATAACCATTATATAAACCAATATGAACCTTCAAATTTAGTTAAGCTTTGGAAATGTTAAAAACAACTAAATTTTTCAAGTTGTGATAATGGCAATTAAACTTAGTCAGTATCCGGGTAAATGTACATACGAGTATTTACATTTGATGTCTTGAAACTATTAATACAGCTAACATAAGATTCCGATATTTTACCCATAATGCTGAAATATCACACTGCTGTACAGCAACATTCCAGTTACAATAAGTGTTGTTGACAAACATTGCAGCTCTAGACGAAGTAATGATAAGTAACATTATGCCGTCTGCCACAGTTAACATGTAGACACTATAGCTTTAGCAGAACCATGTGTACACTTATTTTGGATTTAACTTCATTTCTAAAATAATTAATCATATGATTGTTCGTTTTTACGTAAACTTCTTTTTGTTTTTGTCTATTTGTGTCCATGGGACATATTGAGTAAGAAATGTGATCTAGGTTTGAAATTTTGTATGCAAACTCAAAAAAGTCTGTTACAGCACGTGGTGTAACGTATTTCTACCTTGTATGAAAAAGAAGTAAACAAGAAGTTATTGTTGGAATTGATAACAATTCAAAATATTAACTGCCAACGAGAGTACAGTGTATTAATAATAGTATTTGATTTCTATTTATGTATTTGGCACTGTTGTTTAAGCAACACACAATAATTGGGAGAGAAACAGTAATTTAGATTTTGAATTCAAGGGAACGATTGTAGGCAAGTTTCTGTGTAATTCGTCAATCGAGTGGGTTGTAATATGTTTGCGTGAAACGCGATATTCACGTTCAGTGAATTAATTGAAATGTATTTCATTATATGTAGTTCTCAAATAAATCAATGAAACTCAGTTGGTGCAGTATCACGCTTTTATTTAAAGTTAACTGAATTCCCGGTTCATTTTTAAACAAACAATATTAATACCTTGTGTTTTTATTAAAACGTCCTGAAATACAAATTTAATTCTTTTAATTTACTTAGGCAAAGAAATAGGCTTTTATGCTTAAGTGCTTTAATATTTAGTGCATAATGCTACTGAACTAAATATTGTTGTTTACGCATAAATAATCTCTATATTTGTATTTTAGGACACAAGTTATTAATACATTTTTGAGTTTATGCTTTCATGCCGTGGCATTTTATTATGCATTCCGTACAGTGCCGTAAATAAATGAAGAGTATATTTTAAAAAATAATCTTTTTTGGGGGGTTCTCCTAAGATAATTAATGTAATAAAGTGGTTAGGTTTATAGGTAAATTTACATTTTCAATAGGTATCGAGAAAATTGAAGTAATATTAGAAACAAGTTACAAAAAAGTGTTTCAGGGTCATCTGTTTCATCTCTAGCCTTCAAATGGATTACTTTATTGTCTTGTATTAAACTTTTCCTTCTCTAAAACTGAGTCAATGGAATTCGATTAAATTATTTTTAACTTTTAAGTTCTCTCCACCCTAAATACTTTAGAGAAAAAAAAACTTGTACCGTTTGTTTTCGCTACAAAAAATTGGCCTAAATAAATTTAAAAGTTTCTTTTGTTACGAAACATGCATTCATATTAAAATAACAAATTGAATTCTTGATAATTAGTTGGTTAGAGGAGGGCGGACTGTTCGTTGATTCAACGAGACTTAACTATGCTTCAAAAAGAACACCATGCACTTCAACCATAATGTATAATGTTCGTTTTATTATGTTCCACGACAAATTTTCAGAATAGGATTTTATAAATTAAAATTTTTTGATACAGTTTAAAACTGTAAAAGGTAAACACAAAAATTTTAATGTGTAAGTTTGAACTTTTAACGGTATTTTAAATAGGGTGGGCTGAAAAAAAAATTATTTTTTTTTTCAAGTGCTATACCGCGGAAAACTTGCATATATACTTCATAAATAAAATGCAACTGGGAAAAAAATTATTTTTTCAATATCACGGTAGCGCAATGCAATTAAAATAGTTCGTTTTTTGAAAAAAAACTTGGATTTTTTATAATTTTTTCTCCGGTGTAAAAACTTTAAATAATCAATCGCTATAGTGAAAAAACTGTATAATTTGACTTAGAAAACAGAAATACACAATAAACCAATTAAAAAAACAATGTTTACGGTAGCGCAAACAGCTTTAAATAACGGATAATTACGCTAAAAGGCGCAGTTTACAACACTGCCGTCCTGCGACAGTTTACTCACAATGCCTTTTTAATAAAAAGTTTTGTTTTTAATTTATTTGTTGTTTAAAAGTGTGGGACTGCAAATTAATAATTCAAATTCCTTTTAACATAGTTTATTAGCATCAACTTAATCATAGCATTACACATTTTTCATGAAAATTGTTATTGAAAATTCAAAAAGGAATTTTGATTTGTAGGATATATTTCATCACAAGTCCATAATCATTCTTGTTTAGGAAGTTTGAAGGCTGATTTGCTTTCAAAGCATGGCATAGCTGCTCTTGACTGTAGTGTATAGTTCGGATGAGCCCATCTCTTGCTTCAAAACCAACTACTTTTTGTGAAGCGATGGTTACAAGTTTGATGCATCGTTCAACCGCTTGCGTATGACAAGGAAATTTGTCGAATCTCCATTCAGCTGCGGTGTCCCCAGTCAAGATTTTTTGCACGAATTTCTTCGTTGCTGATTCTTCTTAGTAATGGTGGTGGTGACAATGTGGTGGGCAGTCCAGTCAATCAGTTCACTGTACTCTGTGGTTTGAAAATTTAATTTGGGTGGATGGAAAGCTCTAATTGACTTTCTTTTGGGTGCTGATGTCCTGGCCTTTATGATTCGTCTCAACCCAATTCTCTTATGTGAGTTCTTTTATCTACTATCATACTCAACATCAAGTTTTCTGGGTGGGCAAAGTAAGCGTTCCTTTCAATAACGGGGTCAATTACTTGAAGCAGATTTTCAGGCAGGAATCTTGAGGATTTTACAGTTTGAAATATTGTTTCTGGTCCATCAGTTTAAGTAGGACTTGCTTTTTTTGATATTGAACCAAACAGGCATGTATGACTTCAGAATAAAATGAACTACGATTTTATGTTCGTCTGATGGATATTCAACACTCACATACAATCTTAGAATCCTGTTAGCCATTGTTAGCCATCTTGCGTGAGAGAGTGGGCCAGGTTCACGGTGAGATAATCTATAGGACAGATTCCTGATTGTACAGCAGAACTTATGTCCAGTAAATACTGTTGTCCTTGCTCAATATGCTTCGGTCAATATCTGGAATTTCACACTCCACACTAGCAAATTTCACCAAGGGGAGTTTTTCGCAGTTATTGAGCTCTGTTCCGATAGGTCCTTTAAATGTTGTAGGCCCTGTAGTGTCTCCATCCAAAAACTGGAACAAGTGTCGGAGTGGTAAATTCGTTGAAGTGCAAGAGACAAACTGCCCACATGCATTGGCCTTTTCACTTTTTCTTCAATTGTTCGAATTACGCCCCTTTCCACCCTGTATTTGTAACGGTGCCGTCACATCCAATGACGTCTAAATCATCAAGGGAAAGTCCAGTTTTTTTTAAATAAGAAATTATACTGTCGGCAATGTTTTGAGCAGATCCAGAACAAGGTGTCACATGACCAACATATACAGATCCAGGTTCTTGAATGATAGAATAATGTTCTTCCTTAATCACTTTTCCGTAAATGCTTTGAATTTACCTTTTCAATCACAATAGTGTCATCTTTCCTTCCATCAAAATACAATCCTTGAAATGTGTTGAGCTCAGCTGATTCTGCACCTGCAGTTCTGTGCGGATAACCTTTTTCCCCTTCGGATTTTTTTTTTATCAATAACATTAGAATGTTCAGTTTCAGTTATAATACCAAAATCTTGCAAAAGGCTAGAAGCAATAGCAGCTGTTGCTCTATCAGAAACTCCAAAACGATCACTTGTTAGCGCAGTATTAGTCAATTTAACTCGCATCTGCCATGGTGTCTTTACAACAGGTTGAAACTCTTCATCGCTACTATCCTCATTTCTATTTATTTCAGTTTGAGTCAAAGTCTTCTATTTGTGTAGGTTTCCATAGTTTTTGAGCACGATGGCTGTGACAATGAGTCAACGTTCGACTGACATCTGCTGTACTCAGTGTTTTTTCTTTTTTGTCTTTGAATAATTTTTTTTTGACTCCTTCACATCTACGTTACCAATTTTGCCTAAACTATGTTTTCTTTGAAGGTACAAAAAACTTAAGTTCAATGACTGGTACTTTTTTTTGACTTCTCACATGTACAAACAATCGATACCGGACACTCACACAAGTCCAACGGCCTTTCGGCAATTGCAATCTAATGTTATTGTGCATTTGCATGCGGAGATATCAAACAGTCGCAAAGACTTTTGCTTGAATTCTTCAACTTTTTTCTGAACGAGTCTTTTTCCTTATCTCGTTTGTAGGACTT
This sequence comes from Homalodisca vitripennis, assembly GCF_021130785.1. Taxonomy (NCBI): domain Eukaryota; kingdom Metazoa; phylum Arthropoda; class Insecta; order Hemiptera; family Cicadellidae; genus Homalodisca; species Homalodisca vitripennis. Next base: position 18,791,071 of record NC_060210.1, read on the forward strand.
CATAAGACCTCTGTAACTGTTATTGTAGGCATTGATCATTTGAACAATTCTGTAAAGGGAGACTGTTGGTATTGAGGATTTATCAAATAATTGCTTAACTTTCGGTGCAACAATATTAGAAATTTGTGAAAAACTGTTGTTGTTCAACAATTTGTTGTTGGTTTCCACAGCTAAATTGTAATGTTCAAGAAAGAAGCACTTTTAAAACGTCTTCATAGGAAGGCAGTTTACTTACAGGTAGTTCCTTTGGGTAACCGAATATCGGACAATAAAACTCACTACGCGTAATTTTTCTTGGACAAAGCCATGACACTCAACACACACTCAACTAAGTAACACAAAAGAAGCTTTGACACTGACAAAAGCTGCCGAGTCACTGACGCGAGCTCACAAAATGGCGAAGCAAGCGTACACAACGCAAGGAATTGTGGGTTGGGTACGAGTGGTGGGGGACACGGTACAGTCACATACAAAACGAATCATTCCGCGCGGGACGGCAGTGTTGTAAACTGCGCCTTTTAGCGTAATTATCCGTTATTTAAAGCTGTTTGCGCTACCGTAAACATTGTTTTTTTAACTGGTTCATTGTGTATTTCTGTTTTCTAAGTCAAATTATACAGTTTTTTCACTATAGCGATTGATTATTTAAAGTTTTTACACCAGAGAAAAAAATTATAAAAATCCAAGTTTTTTTCAAAAACGAACTATTTTAATTGCATTGCGCTACCGTGATATTGAAAAAATAATTTTTTTCCCAGTTGCATTTTATTTACGAAGTATATATGCAAGTTTTCCGCGGTATAGCAACTTGAAAATAAAAATATTTTTTTTTTTTTCAGCCCACCCTAGTATTTATATATGTGCTAGAAGCATTCCTCCAATAACACTTACAGTATTAGTGTATACATTAATAATGTCATGGTGGTAGTGCTTTACCTCACGCATTAGGTTTGTACCATTAGTTAGTTCCATTTTATATAATGCAACATTTCACAACCTAGTTAGCCAGTACAACTTAATATTATTTTTTATCCAATGTTCCGGAACTAAATTATAGACGGACTAACTACCTAATTGGCATGTGTATGAATATTTTATTGTAACCCTTCGTAGCAGCACAACTACGTGGCCGATTTCACCTCGCGCGAGGTATGTCCGCGAGCTCACGTATTATTTGAGTAGATGGCTACCACTTTCATAACTTCTACTCCTCTTCTAGTAATTACCGACTAGAAATAACCCTTCTTAGACTACAGCTTCAATGTCTCGTGCCAAGACGCCGACGCCCGGGCTGTGAGTCTACATATTGCGAAGGGAAGTAAAATCTTAAAGTTTGATAAAGTAAAATATCGTAGGCATAATTCCATAGAACATTGGATATTTTAGGCCCACCTATCAGATATACATTTTTAGTTCTTGAACTCTAATTGGCAGCAACGTGGCAAGGCATACATTTAATTTACCAACTAAAAGTGGTGCTTGTAAGTTTCATTAATTAAATTGAACTTATAAGTAAACTTTGCAATTCGAGTATTTATTACTACGACCTCAGAAGTCACCACCCCTATGTGTTATCGTCATTCGGTACAGGTTTCATGGCGTATAACAAGAAGATCCAAGAATAGACTCCAATCCTTGAAACTTAATATACCATTTTTAGTACCATGTAAAGATAAAAGTTATTCGAGATGATATTATCGTTTTGCATGGTGCAAAGTAGAATATTCAAAAACATTATTTTTATTCGATTGGAATTTTAATTAATACCGTTTTTACCAGCACTGTCTAATCGTGTAAGAAAGGTTAAAATGAATAAAATAAATTCTGTGCCGTATAATAAATCTTTAAATAAAAGTTTACACTATATTACTGCTAAATATACTAATAAGGTCCCATCTTTTGTAAAAAATGAATATTATAAAACATCATAGTATGACATAAAATATTTAAATGGGTGCATTATCAGTTATAATTAAAGTGTAAGTTATGTATGTTACCGTAAAGGCGAAAATACAATAAAATGAAAGTTTCAGTAGTTAGGAATATTGTTTTCCTTTCCATTAAATATTTCTTAGTCTTAAAAATAGACCTAAATATAATATCTACCTAAAACTAGGTTGGTTTCAAATAAAATATTTACGTTTTAAATAAAAATTTTGTTAACACACATTGCAGCTCTAGACGAAGTAATGTTAAGTAACATTATGCCATTTTGAAATATTATTCCAGTAATATAAGTTCCTTCAAACTGCAAACCAAATTATTATTATTCTATATTAGGAATATTCATATTTTAACAAATTAACTATGCAAATATGTTTGCAAGAGTAAGTGTTAGATGCACTCAGCACTTATACGAGGGGTATTAGAAAAATAAGGTTCCCATGAATTTTTAAAATAGACAGCTCTTTATTTCTACTTAGTGTTATACATCAATTTAAAACTTAAATGTTAAGCTATTTTTCCACATAATCACCGTTTCTGTCCAAATACTTTTGTAGACGATGCTCAAACTTTTCTATCCCCATGTTGTAGAATTCTGCCGCCAATCCTATCAGGAATTGACTAACCTCTTCCTTGACTTTATCATCGGTACTGAAGCGTTGGCCACCCAAGTGTTCTTTTAATTTTCGGAATAAGTGATAATCACTTGAGGCTAGGTCTGGGCTGTAGGGGGGATGGGGCACAATAGTCCAGCCAACATTTGTCAGCAGTTCTTGAGTTTGACGTGAGACATGAGGTCGAGCGTTGTCACGGAGAAGCCTCAGACCACTGGACAATCTTCCTCTCAGGCGGTTCTGGATCTTGCGTCTCAGTGTTCTTAATGTGTCGCAATATCTGTCAGAATTTACTGTTGTTCCATGTGGCAAAAATTCGATCAAATGCAGGCCCTTCCTTTCCTAAAAGACGGTTGTCATGACTTGAACTGAAGGCCGTCCACTTCGGTTTTCATCGTGAATTTCCATGCAGCCTTCACTGAATTCTCTACACCATTTCCGAACGTGTTGAACAGTTATCCCCATAAACTTCAATAAACTGACGATGAATTTCAATAGGTGAAATCTGTTTTGCATTTAAAAAACGTATCACAGTACGGATTTCGCATCTGGCGGTAACAACGATATGGAGCTCCATCTTCGAAGGCAGCTAGGCCGTCGCTGTTGGAAGTAGGGAGGCGCGAGTGGTATGGATAGAGTGAGGGACAGCTGAAGAGTAAGACAGTGTTGCCAGATTCCTCCCAACATATCGCATTCTTTCTCGGCGGCATAGGGAACCTTATTTTTCTAATACCCCTCATATTTCCTAAAAAAAACTCATCGGTAAAACTCATCAGCTGATTTTTCCTTTTCCCAGATAGGCAGTGAGATGAAAGGAGGGGAAAGATATCAAACAAGCCAACATTTTCTTTGAACTAAGTGGAAAGTGTTTTGCTCGACTCTCATCTGTGAGGAGGTGTTTGGAAGTTACTCTCACCTTTTCTACAGTTTTCTTTCACTAATTAGACAAATTTTCCTCCACGGGGATCATCTTAAATGTGTAGGTTTGTTACTCAAAACAGGCGGTGAGTGAAAGTATAAAAAGTATCAAACAAGCCAACACTTTTTGCTGTTGTTCTCTTTAAAAATAGGCTTAGAAATTGCACTTAGTCCTAAAAGGACGTTGCGCTGCTTCCGTGGTGACAGGATATTCTGAAAGGGTAAGTTGAAGTGTAGGATACCCCAACTGTGGAGATACATGAGGAAGGAATTAGGTCATTAATGCCAGTCATGTATCCTTGGAAGAAGGGGATGCAAGTTCAGTACCAGCCTCTCAGTCAAAGCAAGCAGGGGTGGCACACCCTTATGTCTAGGCTAGCAACTGCCTTTAACACTTAGGGAACCCCACTATCTCCAACAGTTATCCCCCGCAGTAGAATATACCTATCTCACTGGACTCAAATATCTGAAATTTTCCGCTCCTGAATATCCATAGTGTTAACTGATTTAAGTAACATCTATGGATTTGCTTGGCTACACGTGGCACTTATATTTCCTCCTTAACACAACTCATCGGCAAAAATCATCAGCTGATTTTTCCTTTTGCCAGACAGACAGTGAGATGAAAACATTAAAAATATATCAAACAAACGAACACTTACTTTGAACTAAGGGGCGGCAAGTAATATTCTCGAGTCTTATCTGTGAAGTTATTTGTTAGTCCCCTCACCTTGATAAAAGTTTATTTTTATTTCAATGAAAACCTTTCGACTTTAACGAGTGAGGGATTCTCTTATACCTGTAACTCTTTTACTTTGAATTAACCGACAACTGTTTTTCACAAGTGTCATCTGTGAAGAGGTGTTTTTGAGTTCCTCCCACCTAGCCTAAAGTTTTGTTCGTTGAGTGGCAATCTTGCCTTAAACGAGTCAAGAATCCTCTAAAACCTGTAGGATTGTTCCTTACCCAAGACAGGCAGATGGAAGTTATCTGACTTACAATACATTGTTCTTTATTGACTTTCATTTTTTTATTATAAACGGTTTATTAAGCGAAACCATTCAAAAAGCTTGATTAAGTTAGTAATATTTTCGACTTGATTGATAGATCGCTCACACATTCAAATTCTTGAAATACTGGCCTCGCTGTGAAGTAACTTTCATTCATCTGACGTTAGGCCGTAATTACCAATGATATATACGTTTGCTTTAACAGGTTACTTTGAGGGACGGAGTTACATCCCTGTATCTCTTAACACTTTCTATATATTACCTATCGTTTCTTGGATTCAATGAATATTGTATCTTTTTGAAAGACATAAAAGTTCTTCATTTTGTATTTTAAGAATGGTATATATTTAATACTTATGCGAGTAAATGAAAATATTAGACATACAAAACAAGGTGAAATATTGTAATGATTGATTTGAAATCTTCACACTTTGACATAATGTTTACGAAAAGAATTTAAACACTTGTAATATGTTTACAACATTTATAGCTACAACATAATTTAAGTTTGCTAATGGGACAGAGTAGTGGGTACACACAGGTACAGTCCTTAATACAAGATAACCAGATCAAGCAAAGAAACAGGCGTGGTTGCTGCTTGGATAGTTGACCGCTGAGCGATCCTGTCCATCAAAGCCTGCTTGTCCGCTTACCCGGCCATTGGTGGTGATTTGGAAGTCACCTTTTAAGCCTTTGTTTTCCTGGTTAAGTTTAGAAATATCTTATTAGCCCTAACTTTACCTGGAAAGTAAAACATTCTCTAACGTTAATTTAGTCAGTAAAAATTGTTGCCTTAGTTAGTTAAGAGCGTTAGTTAAGACTATTACTCTAGGGGGCAGAAATATTCCATGTGTTTGTCAGTCTGCTGCTCTAACGATACATCGAGATTGAACTGACTATACACTGGAAATTTGAAGTCAGCGAAGCCTGTTACACGATACGTGTGGTAGCGTACAGTCATCATTTATATAAATAAAGCCATAACAAAGTGGTTCTAATTCTTCTGTTCTTAGCTTACATGTAGGACTGCAATAGTAATGCGGCTCTTCCTATGAAATAATATGATCAGAGATTACTGTCAGAACTCGTTCATTTAACATATCTGTATCAATGTAGGACATAATGTAAATGATAAACTAAGAGTTTTATTTCCGTTGTTTTAACTTTGGACACTTCATTTTCCTTTATTATGATCGATAAAACGGAATATGACGTAGATTAAATTATGATTATAAGTGGAAAATGAAATGGACTTGAACTCTACATTCTTATTAAATCAACCCCCTCGCCATAGCTACCTTAGGTGCCTAAAACATTGTTTCTCCAAAGAGAATTGGAATCGTATCTAGATCATCTTAGTATACTCAATCATTGTAGTATAGTTCGCTCAATTGTGCACCTGACGAGACAATGAGACCGCCTCTTCATCTATATCTAAAAGTTTTGTAGGGGTCTGTCTCTGATGTCGAAAAAAGACACAAATGTGCAAAGAATTCATTTAAGCTTCTTTATTCCGTATTTTTTTTGGATCTCTTCAGATGGACATTGACTCCAGATTCCATGATTCAAGTCTGTGACAGCGTCAGATTTCCCTGTGGAAGGTAAATTGTAATTGAACTCGACATTTCTATTGATTAAGCCGTTCTCACAGTAGTTGAGTTATGTGTTGAATATGGTTTTGTTTATCTTTCTTAAAAAAACTATATATGTTTATGATTTTCTCTATTTAAAAACATTGCCGTTTCAGTAATATAGATCATTTAAATAGTCTAAATCGACGAGATGTTTTAATAGAAACAAAACGAAATAGAAAATATATTCTTTTTGAATGTCTTAGTAAACCAAATAAATGAACTTAAATTGAAGTAACTGTAAAAATATATTCCATTGAGAACCCGTTAGTGTATCAATCAATCAGTCAGTACATATGCTTTCTGAAATGCTTAGTGGTAGAACGCAATGACAAGCATTTATACTACAGTATCGGGCTGACTCCCTGGTGTACAGTCGGTTTTAATAGAGCTCGCGTTAGTCTAATGTGCAGACCGTATATTTGCATTTCTGTCATATTGCTGCTCGTAATTACGTCATTATCACAAATTGATACTGGTCCTGGCTTTGCAAACATTTTTATGTACTTGTTACATATAACATACTGAAAAATAAAATAAAAACAATGTTTAAAAATCTGCGTGAACCATCAATATTGAAGTGATCACGCATTCATATATTCTTCGAGTTTGTATAAATACTGTTTCTAATACAATATATTAATATATCTCAATACCAATTAGTCCTATAATTATGGTTTGCTTTTGAGCTAAGCTGCCATAGTTTTATAATTTATATAAAATTGTTGTGCGTTAGGTTAAACAGGTACATTAACGTAACAAACGGTTACTAACAACGTAAGAAAATAACGTTAAACATTATAGTACACAGCACCAAAGAATCATTACTCTACCATTTCAACGAGTAGAATCATTAATGAGGTTCAAAACCAGAGAGTTCTTCCTCGAATACCACATACACACACATGACATACACATTCAGCCTGGTCGAAAAGCTCCAAATTGTACAGGATTAGAATGTGTGTGCTTTTAAAACATCAGTTCTAAAGATCTGTTAAAGGAAGTCAGGGATAATAACAACGTTTAATTTATAACATGGTTTCTTATGAACAAAAGTTTATTTCGAATATTATTTTAAAAATTTGTTATAATGGGTTATAAATTTAATTTTAATATGATGGGTAAAATTTCGTCGTCATATTACTCGATATTGAGACACTATATACCCTCTAATGCTTTAGGTGGGAGCATAAGTTTCTACATTGCAATGTAAAGCGTTTGAATACAGTCTAGGTACATTAGCTCAAAAGAAACGGTTTCATATACGTGGACGACAATTTCAGCTCTGGAAACCCCTTTGAAACTATCTCCAGAGTTTTTGACCGAATTGACCTAGTGTGTAGTCATACCTTTCTGATATTGCTATTCCGCTCTGTGTTGAGTAACTCTATGGAGCGATTCCTTGATAGGGAAATGAAGGTACTTATAGAATGGGTTCGTTTATTACAAATGCTAAATATTTCCGTAATTGTTGTGAGATATTTTGTTATCAACAGATATAATCATAGATTATTACAGAGTTAGGAATTAAAAACATTAGAACAAGGTATTTAAGGTTTTCAAAGACCACATATACGAGTACATAACTGGAAGAGCCAAACGATATTTATCTCAGATAATGGAGATATCTGTTATCAGTAAGGAGTTATAAATAACATGGATGCTGTTTGTAGGGAACTTAAGGACACATTTAACTAATGGCTTAATTTTTCGAATCAGATGTAGGGAAAGAAGGATCTACTTTCTAACTGGATTTCCCCCAGGGAAGCATAGATGAAGGGATCCAGGAGACGAGTGTTGCAGAATTATTGAAAGATACACGTTGAAAGAATCACAGTGACAAGAAAAATCCAAAAAGTGATGGTAATAATTCTTTGTTCAGAAATTTCTAAAGAAGCGTTGGAAGCCAGTGTTTCAGTCGATATAAAAGGAAACATTTGTTATCGAAGCACATCTTGGGGAGATTCAGAGAGAGATGTGTGGACTCAGAGTATGGAGAACTCAGAGATATATAATAATAATGGAGTATAAGAACGATCGATAAGGAGACGGGAATAATTTATTAGCAACTCTAGGAATAAAGAAGATTAAATGCCCTAAAAAGAGATAAGCTCATGTTTGGTTAAGTGCCTTGCAGGACTTTCCTAAAATCTTCTCATTATCTGTACGTCACTGTAAGTTTTGCTATAACTTATGATGGGAAATTATTAGAAGTAAAATCTGATATGTAGATTCCTCTTAGTCTATGGCACAACAGTTTTCTCTTAGGGAATGGACGGTCGAGCAGTCATCTGTGCGTTTGTCTGTGTAATAACTATTTATAAAAAGACATTAAATATTCGAAATTCGGTATACAGGTTCTTCTTGTTACAAAAAAGAACTTGATTGATTTTTGTGGCTAAAGGTGAACGGTCGCTTTGTCATCTTTGCAGTCTATATGTGTGATAAATATTTAGTTATGTTTTGTTGGATCTATCAATGCTTCTTTTTATTGGTTTATTTTATATATTCAAAAATCAATACCAAAAGAGTATTGTACAAGTAAGACATGAATGATGAGGTTGGAAAACGGGTTACAAAATGCTAACTCATTATCACTCCAAACTTTTATATGTACGTAAGATGATGGGCGGACGTTATTGCATCCATGAGTTTTAAAGTAACTGCTACAGAGAACCACGATTGCAATTTCCCTAAGAGTCCGACATGTATGGCCCAAATTCCTAGACAGTTTTCTGGATCTACAGGTATGCGATTTCAGGAGGCGGTTCACACGTGTTAATGTCGTGCATAAACAATGAGATTGAGCAGACTGATGGCAGATCTAGAGTTGAAGAGTTAACTGAAGGAAGAGTAAGTTAAGTGATTATAAAGTATGGGCATTTGAATATAAATAGAATCTAGTTCTTGAGAATAGTTCAAAATTACGTCAATGAAATAGATACTAACCTTGTTTTACTGCTAGTATTGGAGATGGTCGTTAGACTGATGGCAGATCTAGAGTTGAAGAGTTAACTGAAGGAAGAGTAAGTTAAGTGATTATAAAGTATGGGCATTTGAATATAAATAGAATCTAGTTCTTGAGAATAGTTCAAAATTACGTCAATGAAATAGATACTAACCTTGTTTTACTGCTAGTATTGGAGATGGTCGTTTAGACTGATGGCAGATCTAGAGTTGAAGAGTTAACTGAAGGAAGAGTAAGTTAAGTGATTATAAAGTATGGGCATTTGAATATAAATAGAATCTAGTTCTTGAGAATAGTTCAAAATTACGTCAATGAAATAGATACTAACCTTGTTTTACTGCTAGTATTGGAGATGGTCGTTAGACTGATGGCAGATCTAGAGTTGAAGAGTTAATGAAGGAAGAGTAAGTTAAGTGATTATAAAGTATGGGCATTTGAATATAAATAGAATCTAGTTCTTGAGAATAGTTCAAAATTACGTCAATGAAATAGATACTAACCTTGTTTTACTGCTAGTATTGGAGATGGTCGTTAGACTGATGGCAGATCTAGAGTTGAAGAGTTAACTGAAGGAAGAGTAAGTTAAGTGATTATAACGTATGGGCATTTGAATATAAATAGAATCTAGTTCTTGAGAATAGTTCAAAAATTACGTCAATGAAATAGATACTAACCTTGTTTTACTGCTAGTATTGGAGATGGTCGTTAGACTGATGGCAGATCTAGAGTTGAAGAGTTAACTGAAGGAAGAGTAAGTTAAGTGATTATAACGTATGGGCATTTGAATATAAATAGAATCTAGTTCTTGAGAATAGTTCAAAATTACGTCAATGAAATAGATACTAACCTTGTTTTACTGCTAGTATTGGAGATGGTCGTTAGACTGATGGCAGATCTAGAGTTGATGAGTTAACTGAAGGAAGAGTAAGTTAAGTGATTATAACGTATGGGCATTTGAATATAAATAGAATCTAGTTCTTGAGAATAGTTCAAAATTACGTCAATGAAATAGATACTAACCTTGTTTTACTGCTAGTATTGGAGATGGTCGTTAGACTGATGGCAGATCTAGAGTTGAAGAGTTAACTGAAGGAAGAGTAAGTTAAGTGATTATAAAGTATGGGCATTTGAATATAAATAGAATCTAGTTTCTTGAGAATAGTTCAAAATTACGTCAATGAAATAGATACTAACCTTGTTTTACTGCTAGTATTGGAGATGGTCGTTAGACTGATGGCAGATCTAGAGTGAAGAGTTAACTGAAGGAAGAGTAAGTTAAGTGATTATAACGTATGGGCATTTGAATATAAATAGAATCTAGTTCTTGAGAATAGTTCAAAATTACGTCAATGAAATAGATACTAACCTTGTTTTACTGCTAGTATTGGGAGATGGTCGTTAGACTGATGGCAGATCTAGAGTTGAAGAGTTAACTGAAGAAAGAGTAAGTTAAGTGATTATAAACGTATGGGCATTTGAATATAAATAGAATCTAGTTCTTGAGAATAGTTCAAAATTACGTCAATAAATAGATACTAACCTTGTTTTACTGCTAGTATTGGAGATGGTCGTTAGACTGATGGCAGATCTAGAGTTGAAGAGTTAAATGAAGGAAAGAGTAAGTTAAGTGATTATAACAGTATGGGCATTTTGAATATAAATAGAATCTAGTTCTTGAGAATAGTTTAAAATTACGTCAATGAAATTGATACTAACCTTGTTTTACTGATAGTATTATGGTCGTTAGAACTGATGGCAGATCTAGAGTTGAAGAGTTAACTGAAGGAAGAGTAAGTTAAGTGATTATGGGCATTTGAAATATAAATAGAATCTAGTTCTTGAGAATAGTTTCATAGAGCATTGTCTTTAGATGCTAGTATTGGAGATGGTCGTTAGACTGATGGCAGATCTAGAGTTGAAGAGTTAACTGAAGGAAGAGTAAGTTAAGTGATTATAACGTATGGGCATTTGAATATAAATAGAATCTAGTTCTTGAGAATAGTTCAAAATTACGTCAATGAAATAGATACTAACCTTGTTTTACTGCTAGTATTGGAGATGGTCGTTAGACTGATGGCAGATCTAGAGTTGAAGAGTTAACTGAAGGAAGAGTAAGTTAAGTGATTATAACGTATGGGCATTTGAATATAAATAGAATCTAGTTCTTGAGAATAGTTCAAAATTACGTCAATGAAATAGATACTAACCTTGTTTTACTGCTAGTATTGGAGATGGTCGTTGATATATGTGAGAAAACCATTCAGTGGTAACTATTAAATTATCCTGATATAGAATGCATTGCAAGAAATCACTCAACGCTCTCTGGTCACAAGAGGAAATTAAATATTGACTCGTTGCCAAGGAAATCAGGTTCCGTTGGGTTATTTATGATTCTAACATCCGTACTATATGTTACTTTAGGAAATGAAATATTTCATTCAGGTTATTATTGTATCAGGTTGTGTATGTAATACCAAACTGGAGCAACTATTCTGTTTGAATAAAGCATATTAATACTACATGAAATTTAAGGTCATATTATTATTTTCATGCTGAATAATCGAGTTTATTAATTAATCTTACGTACTCTTTATCAACTAACGTTTGATAATTACTTGGATCAATATTTTGATTTAACTTTTGCTTTTTGTGAACACTAATTGTATGGACGGTTCTCCTGAAGAAATGGAACTAAATGCTTAAATGGTACCATTTACTTCAATAACCCTTCATGTATTCAGCATTTAACAGTACCACATCTTTATTATATCTACTTCGTGGTTTGAAATGTAATAATACACGACTATTTTAAGTATTTACTTAAATATTTTTTTCCAAAATTTAAATGTTTAATAATGGAACTATGTTTTTTAAATAGTTTAAAGACAAATTGTTGAGTTTTTCAATACAAATTCCTTCAATGTAATCTAAAAAAATTACAAGAAAAGGCCTCTACTTAACCTATGAGGAATTCCCAACGATATTCTTAATGTATTGCCGATTATTAAAATATAACATTCAATTTAATTTGTAGAAATGTTTCTTTGCTATAATTAATACCTCATATCCGGAAAATTAAGTATAACACCGTGCAACACTTTTTCATGCATAACACCATCACTTTTATTTCTTAGGGTTATAATGGATACGGAATTGCTTAGGTAAAGTAAGGAAACATATCAAAATATATGTATTGCATTTTAATAATGAGTTTAGTTAAATTTGAAAATCTTAGCAAGATGATAAAAAAACCCAAACCGTTATGGCTTAAAACTCTCGCAATAATATTTCAGCTTAGAAAACAATTATATTTAGTGACTTTAAGACTCTTGAAACAACAAAAAAACTTAACTTAACGTTTGGGGTTAAAAAGTCTATTAGAGAATTTCAATGTATAAAATTAAGAAATATGTGCTAAAGTAATACTTTAAATATTAATAAAATAATTTAAAATGTTCAACATTATCAATGAACTCTCCCTTTCCATATCAACCCTACCGACCCTACATCAAAAGTCTAAGACCTCTATCACGTGATTGTATGTTATATTTTATTCAAGTCACGATTTTGATTAAACAGCGCCAGTTTTCCTCCACCACTAATTAAGATGGAAATTGAAGTTTTTGTTTCTACCACATTTTATATAATTACTCGAGATCATAAAATGTCAACTAAGGAAATTTATGATTATAGTTTAACTTATATGCAAAATAAATACGTTTATATAATTTGATATAAACAGCTTCTGCCAAGTCATTCCTTTTATCTGGAACTAAATTAATTCTTTATTATTTTTCCCATCGTTAATAATATGTAAATTATTACCTGCTGTCACGATGATGTAGTCATACTTCGTGGGAGTTTCATAGGCAATCGCTTTAAAAGGAACTAAAAAAAAAAAATTAATTTGTAAGTGATGATCATTGAAAATACTCCATAGCAGGGAAAATTTCCAATTCTTTCCATTGGTCAAGGGCCAATATTGAGAGTTCTTCCGTTGTCCGAAATTTGTAAATTATTAAATGTCTATTATTTGATCAATTAAATTCATTCTCACATTCCTCAAATTTCAAAACCATTTTTTGAATACCCATTCCCGAGTTTTTGTTTTTAATATATTTGTAATATAAGTGTACGAAAATATAAAATGATTTTAAATTCATTATAATTCTTTTGGTAAAGGTACAGTTAGTTTAAAATAAAAATTTGTACATGAAAACTTTCTAATAATAACACACATTTATAATTCTTGTGAAACTGGTTATTATTTTATTTAAAAGAACAGTATAAATAGATTAAATACATTATAAATTTAAATTTTCGGTAATATATATATAATTGGAACGAAACGCTTCTTCTGATATTTATGTTACAGATAAGTAGAAATATATAACGATGGAAGTCACTGTTACACCATTGATATCAATCAGTCACGGTCTGTCACTGTTACATTAGTCACTGTTACAGGAGAGACTCAAGAGCTCAGTACACACTAAAATATGTCTCTGTCACGCGTTGAATAGATGAAGTTGACGCCTTTCTCTCTATAAGTGTACTTTTTATATAAGTATTCTAAATCATTATGCATTATTTTACGTTATTTATAATTTATTTTTCAATTTTTTCAATTTAAAGTGTGTATCTTACTGATAAATAAAATAGTACATAAACATGCACTTTTGTAAACGCAACCAAGAGTTAAAACACATCTCGGGAGTTCACCATACTTCGAAGCGTATTAAAATTCCATTACATAAATATTTAGTCATATTTCAATACAATATTTTCTTTGAGTTTTTAAACTGACAGCTTTAACAATGTAACAATATTTTTCATTTCTGGTTTGTTTAAATTTCATACCATATGTAAATGATTTCTCTGAAATATCTTGAAATTAACAGTACCTAGGTTTTATATATTATTGGTTTAGTGGCAAGGATTGTTTCAATATGAATGTTGAGTTAACTCCAGTTCACCTTCCTATTAGTGCAGAGTCTGGAATCTGAAGCTGTCAATGACTTGACTCCTGGAATCTAGATTCATTTCTGTCTGCAGAAAAAATTCATGCCAAAATATCAGCGACGGAGGAGCTCAAAATGAACCGAGTTTTCTACATGCAACGAAAGTATGGTGGAAAGAGGTACTGGTGGTCAATGTGAATGTTAAGTTGAGAAATGTGAACTGGAGCTAAACTCAACAATCACATAGATTCAACCTTCCCACCATACCTATGTTATATGAAGAAAACTAGGTTGTTCCACTGTGATTACAGGTCGTGGTTAAACCAGCAAAGTCCACCCAAATGTATACCTGTTGAGACAATGAGAACACCTCTTCGCCTAGGTTATACCATAGTTTGTAGTCTAGGTGTATATGAAGTCGAAACGATTAGAGAGTTTGTTCTGAGCCTCTTCAATGCCGACTTTTTTGGATCTCTTCACACGAACATGACTCAGATAGCAGAAGTCAAGTCTGTGATGACAGTCTCAAATTAGAGAAAATAAAAAAAAGATGAGTTGCAAATAAAATCAACATTAACAATATACGTGTTATTGCTTGTATAAAATGTAACATGTATTGCTATATATTAATTACAAGAATCGATATTGCATATAATTGTTAACAATTTGTGTAATAAAATGTAGCTATCATATCACAAAACATTTTAGATAAGATAACGTATATCATGGTGTCAGTTTTGAAACTGCAAGTAAAGTATGTGTTCGAATTAACCAGTAACTAAGTACAATAAATTTGCGATATTAATCATGGACCGGAAAATGCTGCCACCGCTGCCTGATACTGATTACCTACTGCTTAACTTTCGACCTTCCTCTTATTACAGCTGTACTTTCCTTCCATCAACCGACTTTCTAAACAGCTTGTTGAGTTTAAGGCAACTGGTCTAAATGTGCAGCAAAGGAATAATTGTTGTCTCTATAGACTCTAAAGATAACATCAGTGAGAGCTTTCAGAGACATCTTGTAGATTTTATATTTCAATAGTATTTGTCCATCAGTGTATTTCATAGTATAGTGCGAGTAATATACCTTTCAAATACATCTTCCAGCTATTTTATGTTAATAATATTTGCCCATAAGTGTATGCAATAGTTCAGAGTAAGTAATAGACATCTCAAACATATATATTTCAGCTACTATATCTTAATAATATTTGCCCATCAGTGTATTCAATAGTTTAGTTTGAATAATATACCTTTCTAACGTATCTTTCAACTATTAAATTTTAATAATATTTGCATATCAGTGTATTAGTAATAATAATTCAGTACTAGTAATAGACCTTTTAAACTCATCTTGTAGCTCTAATATTTACCCATTGGTGTATTCAATAGTTGTGTGAGGTGTTCTACAACGACCTAAAAATAAATTCTGCTAAAGCTAAAGCTAAGTGAAATTGAGGTAAAGCTATCATAACAATATAAATATGAAGGTATTTGATATAAAGAAAAATGTATTATGTTATACGGAATACTGCAAGCAAATAAGGTACTTACCTGTCTTGAGTGTCAAGTGAATATTGTGATTGTCATGTCTGAATTTAATTGAATTCAGAAGAAAACAAACTGAAACTACGTTTTTCGGTATATTGATCTGTTAATTATTGGAAAGAAGGTTAAAATATTATTCGTATTTTTTATAGTTAATATATTTACCACCGTAGTTTTCTATACATTTATTGGTGCTGATAATGATAATTAGTACGAATATTCTGTTATAAAGCAGTGTAGGATATTATTAAACAGTACTTAAATTATCTTACAATGTTAACTTGCCTATAGGCTGTAAAGTAAAAGAATAAGGGTTTATATAAAGGGACATACAGTTAAAATGGGTTCCCCTTTCTGAAACGTTATTTTAGCTTCTAGAAATACATCAAGGTGAAATATAAAGGCTTTACTCTCATTTAAAACATTTGTTTTGGAGTCTACAGATAATTTAATTACACCTCAGGCCATTACACAGAAAGGTATTTTTAAAGATATTGTTTTACTTTTTATCTAATATGTTTGCATGGAATTCACATAATATCCTCGTTAATTTAAAGTTTAAGTTTGCACTTTTTTGTTTAATGGTAATCTTAAGGGGTATTAATATTTATATAGGTAGACTTTGATATACTTTGTGTATAATTAGCTATTTTTTTGTCTGAATTTCAATGTGATTCTTTTGTTCATATTGAGGCAAAATCAAAACACATCGATATATATATATATTGCATTTAAATTTTAAAATAATATATTATAATAAATTTTAACAAATATATTAACATTTCACTGATTTTCATTAAAAAAGATTGATTTTTTGTGACCATTTGCCTGTTAGAATAATGAATTGTTAATTTAATTTCGTCACCCTTATAAACTTTTACGGCTTTATGTCCTTTATTCCGGTATTCTTCGAAAGCCGAAATGTTGTCAATGTGTAATATTAAGATATGATTTGTCAAAATATAAACAAAATATTTCCTGTATACTATTTGATATATTATGTTTGTTTTTATGTTTTTTACTTTTTTTTATTTTACATTATTTTAAATGCTGATTATAGCACATATTACTTACTTAATATGTAAAACATATGCTACTGCATCAATTGTTCGGAATATAAAACATTAACTCCTACTCAAAGAAGCTGCGTATGTATTACTTTTTTATTCTTATAAGTCTTTTATGAAAGAACTAGAGGTTTAGAATGCTAATTTAAAATGAGAGATTCGCAACTAAATGTTATCGGCTAATGACACCCACATACTCACAATTTTGCTCAGTGGCTCTAATGATATCAACACATTTGATTGATTATAGAGGCTCGAGTTCTCTCGAAGGAACTTTCATTACACGAGACCGCAGATTTACCACACGCCGCGGGATCACTGGTCCCTCTCCCGTCATTTAGTAGGCAATTTATACTATATCATAGAACTCAAAATTGGGCTCAGTGGCTACAATGAAATCAACACGCTAGATTATAGAGGCTCGAGTTCTTCCGGGAGAACTTTCATTACACGAGACCGCAGATTTACCGCACGTCGCGCCGCACTGGTCCCTCTCCCGTCATTAGGTAGCTGATTTACGTTGTATCATAAATTTACATCAAAACTAAGTTCACTAAGCCCAAGAACTTATGGCAGACTCTTTGTACTCAAGAGTTCAAAACGATTTGTTGTTCCAGAATCTCCCTAACTTGAAAGTCGCTTCGCCGAAAACTACTATTGTCGTCTTAAGTAAGTGTATTCTGTGAGATAAGGTGATAAAATATTTTCAAATTAATTGGACCGTTTTTACTTGTAGAATTAACAGTCAGATTAGATCACTTGAATAAATATTTTTTAATTAACATAATGTATAGTTTAGTACGACCACAATAAAATTAACATCATTTTAACAAGTAATGTAGTGCTTAAATATTTATAACACGTGCTAAGTATTTTATTCGTTGCCTATTTAATGGTAAATTTTCTACTTTTATACAGAGAGAAGTTAAGGGATGTGATTGCAAAATAAAACTATTGTAAACAAAATCAGATTGCAGAAAATTAATCTAGTTCGGTAAATATTTACCGAACAACAAATAATTTGCTTGAATGTTTCATATTAAACTGAAATACGTAGATCAATACAGGTTGTTGCCACACCACTTTTAGTGGGCAACAGGCTTCATCTTTGAGGTTAAAAAAATTCAATTGTATAACTAATTACGTTCTTCATGTTAATATCAAAATAATATATGAATGTTCTGAGTGTCTTGATATCGTGGTTACGATTAAGGCCAATGGAAAAATGTTCACTGGAGCTCAGACAAATTGCATGAATTGACATACATTATCATTGGACTTGGTGTTGCCAACAATTTAAAGATTAAGGTACTACTCTACTAAAGTTCTCATCAAGTTAGTACTAATTAATATCATTAGTAATCAAGTTCAAGACCAGAGGTATTTGCCTTATATACTGTTACCGTAGTCGGCCATTTTGGTATTTGACCGCGTCGGTAACCGGAAAACAAGAATACGGTCCAATTGGTGAAAGAGTTAAAACAGATTATAAATATGTTCTTAAATATGTAAAAACTGTTTATAAGGATTTGAATACAGTCATGGTCGAGCAACAAAATCAAATCGGTAATGTAAATACAGAAGTACAGGGTGGTTATAAATTTTTGTACACATTTTAAGATTGAATAAATAAATAACCAATCAACTTAAAAACATGGAAATTGATTTATTAAATAGCAAATTTAAAACAGTTTTATTACCAATGAAGGACAAAAAGATTACTGTTACTCATACTTTTACAAGAAAACTAAACTAATTCCACGTGCTCTCCGAGGTTTGCACGCAATGTTTGTAGTCTAAATTCAACCTCACACCATGTGTTCTGAGCATTGCTGGAGTTATGCTTCCAATAACCTCTCGAACTCTATTCTTGAGTTCCTCAATATCTTGAACTTTTTTGGCGAAGACTCTGTCACTGACATAGCCCCACAAAAAAAGTCTAAGGGTGTAATGTCTGGGGAACGTGGAGGCCAAGGAATTGGACCATCCCGTCCAATCCAACGACTAGGAAACGTGTCATTTAGGTAGTCACGTACTACCTTACCCCAGTGTGGAGGGGCACCATCTTGCTGCCAGTAAACATTTGGTTGTCTATGCTCAATTTGCGGTATTGCAAAAAGTTCAAGCATGTCGAGGTATACCTCTTTAGTGACTGTCGGTTCTGCGAAGAAAAAGGGTCCTATCACTTCATCTATAGCCAATGCACACCAAACGTTTATTTTAGGGCTGTCTCTTTCTTGTTCTCGAACATTATGAGGATTTTCAGTACCTGAAATCCTACAATTGTGTCTATTCACCTTACCAGAAACATGAAACGTTGCTTCATCAGAAAAAATTACTTTTTTCAAGAAATTGCTTTCTCCAATGTTTATTGTTTTTTCTTCGAGGTCAAGTAATCTAACAGCAAAATCGTAGCGTCGAGGTTTATCGTTAGGTTTTAGTTCATGTAATAACTAAATTTTGTATGGATGGGGCTTCAGGTGTTTGTGCAAAATTTTTAAGACTGGTGAAGCCAGTGGCGCAGTGTAGTGGGTACGGCGGTTATCGCAAGATAACCAGATCAAGCAACGCCGAGCGTGGCTGCTGCTTGGACAGGTGACCGCTGAGCGATCCTGTCCTTGCAAGCGGCCCGCCTGCCCGGCCATTGGTGGTGGTTCGGAAGTCACCTTTAAGCCGTTGGTCCCCAGGTTAAGTGTTAGAGAGGGCTTCTTAGCCCTAACTTCGCCTGGTAAAATAAGACATTCTTTACTTTTTTACTTTTACTTTTAATCCTAATTCCAAACTTGCACGCCGAGTAGACTTACCAGGGCTCCTCGTAAACAATTCTCTTACTTGATCAACAATAGCTTCAGAAACTGGAGGTCTACCAGCACCTTTTCTATGTTGGACACTTCCCGTCTGTTCAAACTGCCTATACCAGCGTTTTATAGAATTGTTACTCGGAGGATTGCGGCCATACTCTGAACGAAACCTTCTTTGAACAGTTATTACAGATCTGCTTTCTTGAAACCAAAGAACACACCTTGCTTTTTCTTGCACACTAGCCATTTTGATACTGAGGTTAGTTTAGTGTTTGTTTAGTCAACTGTAATTAACAGCTGGTGTGGAAAGATCCATTGTTGACCAGCTGACTATGTCACAACACAAGTCATTAAGAAGAATCATACCTTACACCCACAGTTTAAGTGACATTTTTACTTTCTTTTTATAACTACTTTTTATAATTATTGTAATGTGTACAATTATTAATTTTCAGTCAGTATATAAAACTGTTTTAAATTTACAATTTAATAAACAATTCCCATGTTTTTAAGTTGATTGGTTATTTATTTATTCAATCTTAAAATGTGTACAATAATTTATAACCACCCTGTAGTATAAATAAAAGTAATAGTCGTATGAAATTCTACCCGCAACCTGAGAACAGTACATACAACCGAGTTGTTGGAGATCACACAAGAGGTGACTAAAAAAGCTGCAGCCCTGTCACGGCAGTCACACTTCTAAGTCACGGAATATCGGTGACGTCATTAACTTTACAAACGCGACCCAAAACTCTGCCTTGCTTTCTTCTGCAATGGAGTTACTTCTTTGGTATGACGAATAATTTTACTTTATTTTCATTTGGAAAATGTTTTAAGACATCATTTTTTATACAATCTCATAACCATTATAAATAAATAAATAAATAAAAATGCCTTTATTGACGAGTGACACATCAGCTCAATACTGCTTTACAGCACAACTCCTAGTCAAAGAACTTACACTAAAAATAACAATTAAAACATATTCAACACAAATTCAAAACTGACAACAAGATTAAGAAAGTAATTAACACACAATCAAAATAATATCAAAACTTATATGAAATAGCAAATAAATAAACTATCTATACATGTGAGACTGATATTGCTTCAGTCTCTTTTTGAAAGCCGAGACCGATAGCTGCTTGAGGTCACAGGGGAGATCATTATAAAGTTTAGGCCCGAAGTAGGAGAACCCTCTCCTTCCCACCTCAAGCCTAACTCTTGCAAAATGCAGTAGCGCGTCCTGTCGGGTACCGCGGAGAGCAACCTCCCCCCGGGTCACAAATCTATCCACCAGGTACCACGGCTCCCGCGCCGCCAGCACACGGTGGACTAGAGTGCAAGTCTGCATCCTGCATACGGCTTGTGTTGGCAAAAGTCCGGCAGCATCCCGAAATGCAGACACATGCTCCCGTCCACGGAGGCTGAAAACAAAACGGACAGCTGCGTTCTGCAGTCTTTGAATACGGCTCATTTCATCATGCGTGATGCTATTGCCGTATGCAGGAAAACAGTAATATAGCACTGACAGAATTATTGATTGTACCAGTTGGAGCTTAGCTGCAACTGGTAGGATGGTTCGGTATCTGTACAGACCCCTAAGCCTCCCCAAAGCCTGTTGAGAAACATAAGTGATATGGTCAGAGAAGGTGAGACCACTGTCAAGCACCACGCCCAAAGTCTTGACAGCGTCACTCACCCTTAGCAACTCGTCACCTAGCTTGACTTGCACAGCTGCCTCAACGACACGTTGGATCATGGTGGGAGGTGCAACATGGATTACTGTGCATTTGTCAACATTCAATTTGAGACCGTGCCTTATCGACCATTGACTTATTCTCAAAAGATCAGAATTGACTGCCATAATAGTCTGGTCGATTGAGTTCAGCTCATAAGACAGATGCAATTGGCAGTCATCAGCATACGCATGCACGTTGTAGTGACGCACACAATCGGTTAGGTCGGCTGTATAAAGGGTAAACAAAAGAGGGCCCAGACAACTTCCCTGCGGCACTCCTCTCGATTTCTCGAGGGGATGTGAGACGTCGGAACCCATCTTAGTCACCTGTTCTCTGTTTTCTAAATAAGACTTAACCCAGGCAATTGCATCGTCCTGAAAGCCCAGATATTTTAATTTCGCAAGCAGTAATTCATGGCTTATGGAGTCGAAGGCTTGAGAGTAGTCAAGCATAACTACAGAGCTACACCTGCCTCTATCCCTCGCCTCAAACAAGTCTGCAAACATATTCATCAACGCAGTGCAGGTGCTATGGTTTCTTCTGAATCCTGACTGCAGTTTAGGGAGCAATCGTTCTGCGTTTACGTATTCAAAAATTTGCCTAGTTACTAATTTTTCAAGGACTTTCGACATAGCTGGTAGTATAGATATTGGCCTCAGGTCATTGACATCTTTCGGGTTAGGTTTTTTTGACAAAGGGTGAACTATACTTGTTTTCCACTCTTTGGGAAACTCACCAGTTGACAACGATTTGTTCATTGGGTGGGTGATAGCACCAATGGCATATGGACTGACGGCTTTTATCATTAAAATACTTATGTCATCTACTCCAACTGCCCTGGAGGTGATCTCATTTATAGCCGACTTTACTTCGTCCTCTAATATTCTTCTAAAAACAAAATTATTGACCAAGTCCCCACGTGTCTGTCGATAGTAATTGTTTATCAGTTCTTCGTCTGCTTCATAAAAGGATCCCATACTTGAGAAATAGTTATTTATTTCATTCACATTTATATCTGCTGGGAGGTGGTTTTTGCTCTTTTTCTTCACTATATCACTCTGCTTCAGGCACTTCCAAAACCCCTTAGAATCCTTACAGTCAGTCAGTTTTTCAACAAGGAAATTCTTTTTTTCTTTGCGTACAACACCGTTTAATCTATTTCTAATATTTTTATATTCTATCCAATCACGCTCTTGTTTAGTCTTTGCAAATTTTTTTCGTAACTTATTCTTCAATTTTGTTAAGTCAATAATTTCCTTATTTCTCCATGGTGCTTTCTTCTTCGTTATTCTTTTTGTCACCAAGGGTGCCAAATAATCAAAAATACTTCTCACATTTGAAGCAATAAAACTATTTATACATCTCACCTCCGTCATTTCATAGGTACATTCCCATTTTACTTTACTCAGCGTGGCTAATGCCCCCTCAATGTCAAACTTTGAAAAATCTCTGTATGTTACAAACTTGGCAACGGTTTTTTCTTTTCTACACATTAGACTGCAGTAAATGAGTTTATGGTCAGTAATTTTCATATTCCTGTGATCTAAAATACTCGAAGCATCAATCACCCCACACGTTTCAAGGTGAGTCGCTTTATTTGTTATTATATGATCTATCAGTGTGGATGATGTGGCAGTAACTCGAGTAGGTTCCGTTATGTGTTGTACGCTATTTGTCATTTTTAACAGGCGACGGAGATGTTTGACTTCTTGACAGTGACTTGACAACAAATTGATGTTAGTATCACCCAAGCATATGACTGAGTCCACTTCAACTGCGATGTCCACAAACAGTGCCTGAAAGAAGGACTCGAGGCAGGTGCTACTAACACTAGGCGGCCTGTACACTATGGCAACGGCGAGCTTAATACCCCTTATTTTAAGGACTACAGATATAAATTCTATGCCTGGATCCACGCTAGGTATATTCTTTCTCTCGAAAGTCAAACCTTCTTTAATGTAAAGAGCCACACCTCCTCGGGCTCCTACTATTCGGACAGCTCTCAAAAGCGTGTATCCAGGTATCTCGTAATGGTCAGAAGGGGTGCTGGGACTGAGCCAAGTTTCTGATACTCCAAACAAATCCAAATAAAAGTCATCTATAAATGATGACATCTCCTCGAAACCTGTGTTTAAAGAGCGCATATTTAGGTGCGCAAAACACAAGCTTCGATCTGCTCGTTTCCCGACTCCGGCGCGTAACCCGACCCCGAGCTCTCCTCCAGGAGTGGAAGAGAGACCGGGTCCGGGCACACCCTCAGAGGCGAGACTACGATTACTTGACTGACGCTCGCCACCGAGTCCTCCATCACACGGAGACTCGCAGGGATCAGCGCTCCAAACAGATAACTCAGCCGCGAGACGCCGTCCCTGTTAAGGTGTCTTCCATCCCGGGCGAGGTGCCTCCTCGACACCCAGAAGTTGGCCTCCACAAACATGACTCCAAAATTATTACACATTAAGTCAAGTTGAACGTTAAAGTCATGGAGGGCTTTATAGCTAATGTCGGATCGAATAATTATGCTGTTCACGAAAACTTTTGAATTTGGAAAATTTTTCTTAGTCGTAAACAGCAAATCAGCCATGTCGTGAAGAGCCTCACGCTTGCCGTGGCCCCCGTTGTATCCTGGACCTCCCCTGTAACCTCTCCTCAGATTGTTCGTGCCCACATGAATATGTATAACTGAAAACCTGTGATTCACATAGCTCAACAATACTTCTTTTAAATCAGTTATTCTAGCGCCTGGGCGACATTCCAGGATCACTTCTTCGCTAAGAGTACTTGGAATAGCGTGTCGAATCATTGAATCACCTAACACTAACACATTCTTAGAACTAGGTTTGCTATCGCTAGTGTCAGTTCGGTTTCGTGTAAAAGGGAGAACAGGTGTTGCGGCTACTCCGCTGCTGACACGAACATCTGAGGAGAATGTACCCGCAGGACCGGACTCGGCTTCTTTGTGTACAAGCTTACGCTTACAATAATTTAAATCAATACCCTTACGTCTATTTGTATTGACACGTGTCTTACGTTTAGAATCATATGTTTTATCAGATTGCAAATCTTTTATTGCCCTAGTCTGAACAGTTTGTTTACAAACATTCATATCAGTAAAGATAACCGGATCCTTCTCAGTTACGCTCAATACATTGAACTTGTTTCTACAAATGATTATTGTTGTTAACCGATGGTTATTAATGGAATTTTGGTTTTGTAGTGAAACAGAAAAAATTATAAAATATAAAAATATTTGGTTTTCCCACTGAAAATTTCATTACCAACCCGAGCATTGTGATATAAAGTTTGTTGTGTGTTGAAATACACAATATATTAACCATTACGTTAATCTTAAAAGGTATAATGCACACAGGATCAGATACCATAGGAATTTACCCAGTACGTGTCATGTAACAGGCTCCGCTGAGGTCTCATGCAAAAAGGCCCATTGCTGGTTTTACTGGGCTATGTGCGTTACTAAGTGCTAGTATATCTCATGAGTATACTGAATTTATTTGAAAAACTACTTAATTTGCGATTTTCATATTGCCATCATAATTACCCATAAGACCAATGTAAAAGTATTAGTTGAAGTTCAGCTAGACGCTCTAAAGTGACATGCATCATTATTATTGTACCTTTTGATAAATAGAAATGAAGCTTCATATAAAATATCCAGGCTGTAATCTAGTTCGTTCTCGAGATACGTGCGGACAGACAGTCAGACAGACAGAAATAAAACTTTTCCAATTTCTCGAATAGTAGCTAACGCTCAGCGAATACCTAATGCAGGAATTTATTATTTAGATTAATCACCAAATACGACCATTAAAATGTAATTATATGCAATCATTTCAACAAATCACGAATACAATATTTATTGTTTGGGTATGTAAATTAAAATTTCCACGGAAAGTCTACAATTTAACGTGGTGTAGAAATAATATTCAGGTTACTTATTTTTCTACTCGTATTGAAATAATTGTTTATAATTTCTTTCGTTTTGTATTTTAATTTATCTGGCCTAAAAAAAGAGAATCATATGTTGAAATTAACATCTAGGACCAACTTGTTCTTCCTGTAAGGAATATGGTGAAGACTTAGAGATGTGTAAGAAGAAATCTAAATGCCAAAAGTTCGATGTACAGGTTTTACAATTACTTGTTTAAAAATAATTGGTCTTTAGGAATAGTATCGAAATATTTGGTACCGTTAGACAGTTAACTGGACTTGTAATATATAATTTGTAAGAGAAAACTGAAAATTATTTATTTATGGAATAAGAAACATATTTACTTAATGCCGCCCAAAATATTGTTATTAATGATTGCTTCTATAAATAAAATGTTTACAGTTAAATGATAAAATAAGATAATTTATTTTTATTTTTTTCAGAACACTACTACAACCATTAACATTGAGATAAGCCTAGTAATTTAATTACCTTGAAATTTAAAATAGAAGATGTCAGGTAATGCTTGAATTTTCGATAAATATATGATCTCAAAAAATATTAAAAAAAAACAATTTTTTCATTAATAATAAATTAAATTATATAACTTTACTTTTATATTACAGTATTTAGCATAATGTTATTACATTATCTCAAACATTGAAAACTATTGGAGTTTGGCAGCATTAAATTTAAAGTGTAGACTTAAATTTCATGGAATAGACAAATTTACCACCACCCTACAACGATGCAACAATTTATAAACGACTTGCATAACGTTGCATGATAAAAAATGGCATTAAAATTCACAAAAGCATATTACATGTATTTTCAAATAAAAAATGTTAAAGAAAATCTATATTGATCTGAGGCAGTTCATATCTGTGTACAAAATTGTATAATAGTTATCTAATAAACTTTTTAAAGTATTAAACATACATCTTTAATAAATGTAATTTTGATAATTTTACATATATTAAGTGTTAAATCTGTAATAACCTGATTTAATTCTTTCAATTATAAATGCTAACCAGTGAGCCACCATTTTGTATTTAGGACAATTAATTATATTACATGAAGTCCAATGAATAAGGTTATAATACAATTCACAAATAAATAAGAGATGATGATTCTGTACCTGTTGGGACAAATACTTCTGCTATATATGTAGTAGTATTACGAAATAAATAAGGAAGTCACTGTTACATTATTCACTGTTACAGGAGAGTCTCAAGAGCTCATTAAAGACTAAAATATGTCTCTGTCAAGCTTGGACTAAATGAAGTCACTGTTATATCATTGATATCAATCAGTCACCGTCTGTCACTGCTACATTATTCACTGTTACAGGAGAGACTCAAGAGCTCAGTACAGACTAAAATATGTCTGTCATGTGTGGAATAGATAAATTCGATGTCATTCTGTTACACGACACATAAATATGGGGCCCCAGTGCAAGTATTCACTAAAAAGAACGTTTTGAAATTAATTAGTACCCCTAAATTGGGGATAAGTATCTCGTTACGTTTATAATAAGAAGGTTGTAAGCTCATGACTTGGCGCGCTACAAGCTTCGCCGAGGTTCAATGTAACATTTCAAGCCTATATTTCATTTCATTATTTACAGATAGATCTCAGATAATCATACGGAAAAGAAATTGTGTTAGCCTAATGAGTGAAAGGCTACACTCAGCGAAATTCCGTGGTTAGAGATTCACCACCATAGAACTTTTCATGCAAGCTGCATGCAACATTTCAAGTTAAGGGATGAAGTCTTTCCCGAAATATTTTGCACAAGATACATTTACATTTTGTAAATAAGTAAGACTAATTTTTGTTTAAATAATAAAACTATAGGTACTCAACAGGTCACCATAAAGTTATGTTGTATTTGATAGAAAGGTTTGGGTATATGTGATAACGTACTAGATTTTAAAACCTGTATGAGTACTTAGTATACCGATAAATTTATTTATTCTATCTTTCGCTGGTATCAAACCAATAAGACCAATATAAAAATATTCGCTAACGTCAGGCAAATCAAATGGAGTGATATGCACCACCATTCAATTCAGAGTTCCATATAAAGAAATAAAGCTTCATGTACAATTTGAAGTGTACGTTTTCGAAATATCATGCGGACAAACACACTGACAAATTACGTTCTTCAAGCCCTACCAGTGATAGGTCAATTCGAACTATTTTATGTATAAGGAGATCTTATCTATGCTTTTAAGTTGTAACTGGTACGTGCATACTTACTGGTAAGCAGTTTTATAAACAAAGTATAAAAGTAGTAAAGTAATGTCCATTTATGTTCGCGTATCCAAGAGAGAAAACATTAAGATTAACCAGAGCGTTATTAAAACTGAGGGGACTTCTGGGACGTTACGATTCTCCGACAAGCTTAACTTTTTATATTCACTTTTATAAATTTTCGTCACATTTCTGTATTTTCTTTTATTATCATCATACAATATTTATTTTATTATGCAAACTACAAAGTTATCATTGCAACCAATTATTAAAAAAAATCTTACTTTCACATTATAATACGATACACCAAATCAAATCAAATCAGGGTTTTTTGCCGTACATAATTGACCTAGCTGAAAATCTTTGAAACAAAAAAATACTCGTTTATTGTGTGTATATGATACAAACTTTATTAAAATGGTCCAATTACAAGAACTTGCCTATAAATATTAGCAAGTCGTTTTATAAAACCTAGACATTATACCATATAATGATTGATATAATATTAAGTATGACATGATTTCAGTTTAGAAACTACTCGGGAAATGTCTGTTTAGGAGATTCGAGTGATTCAAACGTAACAAGTAACTAGGACTTTTTAACTTGAACTCGCACTTTTGGAGAGCTTAATATCATCCTACCTTGTGTTACAATGTCTCCATAAACCCGCTAAGTGCACGAAGCGGGTTTTCATTTCTATGATAGAAACAACATGTTACTATGTTATAAAAAACAAAAGTATTAACTAAAAGAAATACGAGTAATTTTTTTATCCATCTTTCCAATTTTAGGATCAGACTGAAGGGGCGAAACAACAGGTTTCGAAGAATCTAACAGGACGTTTCGAACGTCTCTCCAACCCAAATAATAGTACTTTTTTGTACTTGTACTTCATCACCTGTGTTACTATGCTATATAGCAAAATGTCATGATTATTCTCGGTTTTTCTGAAAATAGTTTGTCATGCAAACTTCCCGTAGCTATCATTGTTACCTTATAAACCAATGCAAAACTGTGCAAATGCTATTCGTACTTTTCATCTCAAAATGAATAGAATTCTGCTTTCGATCAAGAGGAATTTCTGTCCTAATTTTCAAGTCCCTGAAACCATTTTATGAAGAGTTATGGCACGGGCAATAATGGAATTTAATGGGTAAAAGGCTTATAAAAATGTCTGCAATAGCTTATGGCATAACATGATTCATTTCTTAAGCCAATACTTTTTAGGATTTATGTTGTATAAGGAGTATGATACGAAGGAGGAGAGTTTAATAGTACTTACAGATGATGAGGTAAGAAAACTAAAATTGAAAATGCAATAGTATAAAAATATATAACTTTATGAACAATAACTATCTGTCACAGTAAATTTAAGGAATTGTTAACTCATTGCAAACATAGGTTAATTAGTAAGGATAAAAAATAAATTATATTATCTATCACACAAAAAGCTTGTTACTTAATTATAACTGTTTATAGTTTTTCTCGAACATTTAACAAAGTTCTGTATCTATTTGCTAGTGAGTATCAATAAATTTTTTGTTTTATATAATAGAAATTCAGATTAAACTTTGCGTTTTTTCAACATTTGTTTAATGTAAAGCAAGGCTAAGAATATATCGGTCACTGATTAAAACTGCTTGTTTTATTTAGTTTTAAGCACAACGAAGATAGTTAATTGACTTTACCATCCACCCAATACTAGACTTTAAGAAAGGGAAGATAACAATGAACAACAATTTTATCGATTACAGCAAACAATCATATGAGCAATATTAAAATTTCGGAATTTTGACCTCATTGTAAGAACAATTAGCCAATATCACACAAAATAAAATGTATTTTGTATATAGACAAAATGTGAAAGTATAATACGTTTCTGGATATTTTCCGTCGTTATATATTCCTAATTTTATAATACTACATTATGAGGATTTAATCTACTCTGTAACTCAAATGTAAGAAACAATACACAAGCACGCACTTAAAACCTTCAACGAGCGGTAATTAAACGATTAGCACTGAAGCAAACTTAAGCCAAAAATATTCGTACAAACACAAAACATTGAGGTCTTAACCAAAACATTGGGCAGGAGGCGGCTGCCTTTACCCTTCCCCCTCCCAATAATCGCCTTCTTGTACCGCGATACTACATGATATGATGATTTTATTTTTTCAGTTAATGTTTCTCTTTCGCTTCTGTGAGTATGACGTGTTGTTTGTGCTCATAACTTCTGTGCAATGATAATGCCAGTGTTCATTTTTTCTGTTTAAATTTCAAGCTATTGTTGGGTAGGAAATAAATGTTTTAGTAAAGTATTTTACAACTGAGGAAGAGGGTAGATTTCAACATTCAAAACGTTGTGTGTACTTTGTAACATAGAGTATAACAGAAGAATAAGTCCGAAATCATATTATCTTATCAATCCATCCATTTTCAATAATAACGAACGTTAATAAGAACCACATTTACTTATGAAAAAAATCATACATGAGATAAACATACGAGATAACTAGTTACGTAATATTTTGGAGAGTTAGAGATGATTGTATGAGACTTAATGCACACTAACTGACAAAACCAACGTTAAACACCTTTTTCTTTAAGGTTTAGTTTAAACGTTAGCTTTGCAAGATTTGCGTCCCTAAATCTCACATCGACATTACTCATGTAGTATTGTGTATTAAAATAAATGTGTAGTCAATTGTTTTTGTAAAATCTTATTTTAAACCAGTCTGAACCACACAATAAACAAACATTTATTTTTTCTGTAATTAAAATAATGACTAAATATAAAAATAAATGTAATACCTCAACCTTGGTCAAACTTAATCAATTATAACGATTTTACTTAAGTTTGCATACACTTCAGAAGCACGTATGCATAACTAATTAATCACTTTGACATATGGCTCTTTTTGTATTTATGAATTGTATTAACATAGTATAACTGTTGTTAATCTAAATAATAAGGTTTGTTTTAGAATATACATTTCTCCGAACATAAATAAAATTCAGTGCCAAACTGTCTATTTCAGTGCTGTGTTTGTCTTCAAGTAACAGCGTTGCCCGACTTTAACCACACATAACCTACAGTAGCTAAATTTTTGGCATACATTCTCGTTGCCAAACTGTCTATTTCAGTGATGTGTTTGTCTTCAAGTAACAGCGTTGCCCGACTTTAACCACACATAACCTACAGTAGCTAAATTTTTGGCATACATTCTCGTTGCCAAACTGTCTATTTCAGTGATGTGTTTGTCTTCAAGTAACAGCGTTGCCCGACTTTAACCACACATAACCTACAGTAGCTAAATTTTTGGCATACATTCTCGTTGCCAAACTGTCTATTTCAGTGATGTGTTTGTCTTCAAGTAACAGCGTTGCCCGACTTTAACCACACATAACCTACAGTAGCTAAATTTTTGGCATACATTCTCGTTGCCAAACTGTCTATTTCAGTGATGTGTTTGTCTTCAAGTAACAGCGTTGCCCGACTTTAACCACACATAACCTACAGTAGCTGAATTTTTGGCATACATTCTCGTTGCCAAACTGTCTATTTCAGTGATGTGTTTGTCTTCAAGTAACAGCGTTGCCCGACTTTAACCACACAGAACCTACAGTAGCTGAATTTTTGGCATACATTCACGTTGCCAAACTGTCTATTTCAGTGATGTGTTTGTCTTCAAGTAACAGCGTTGCCCGACTTTAACCACACAGAACCTACAGTAGCTGAATTTTTGGCATACATTCCCGTTGCCAAACTGTCTATTTCAGTGATGTGTTTGTCTTCAAGTAACAGCGTTGCCCGACTTTAACCACACAGAACCTACAGTAGCTGAATTTTTGGCATACATTCTCGTTGCCAAACTGTCTATTTCAGTGATGTGTTTGTCTTCAAGTAACAGCGTTGCCCGACTTTAACCACACAGAACCTACAGTAGCTGAATTTTTGGCATACATTCTCGTTGCCAAACTGTCTATTTCAGTGATGTGTTTGTCTTCAAGTAACAGCGTTGCCCGACTTTAACCACACAGAACCTACAGTAGCTGAATTTTTGGCATACATTCTCGTTGCCAAACTGTCTATTTCAGTGATGTGTTTGTCTTCAAGTAACAGCGTTGCCCGACTTTAACCACACAGAACCTACAGTAGCTGAATTTTTGGCATACATTCCCGTTGCCAAACTGTCTATTTCAGTGATGTGTTTGTCTTCAAGTAACAGCGTTGCCCGACTTTAACCACACAGAACCTACAGTAGCTGAATTTTTGGCATACATTCTCGTTGCCAAACTGTCTATTTCAGTGATGTGTTTGTCTTCAAGTAACAGCGTTGCCCGACTTTAACCACACAGAACCTACAGTAGCTGAATTTTTGGCATACATTCTCGTTGCCAAACTGTCTATTTCAGTGATGTGTTTGTCTTCAAGTAACAGCGTTGCCCGACTTTAACCACACAGAACCTACAGTAGCTGAATTTTTGGCATACATTCTCGTTGCCAAACTGTCTATTTCAGTGATGTGTTTGTCTTCAAGTAACAGCGTTGCCCGACTTTAACCACACAGAACCTACAGTAGCTGAATTTTTGGCATACATTCTCGTTGCCAAACTGTCTATTTCAGTGATGTGTTTGTCTTCAAGTAACAGCGTTGCCCGACTTTAACCACACAGAACCTACAGTAGCTGAATTTTTGGCATACATTTTCGTTGCCAAACTGTCTATTTCAGTGATGTGTTTGTCTTCAAGTAACAGCGTTGCCCGACTTTAACCACACAGAACCTACAGTAGCTGAATTTTTGGCATACATTCTCGTTGCCAAACTGTCTATTTCAGTGATGTGTTTGTCTTCAAGTAACAGCGTTGCCCGACTTTAACCACACAGAACCTACAGTAGCTGAATTTTTGGCATACATTCTCGTTGCTAAAATAATAGTAAAAATATAGTTTATTCGGCTGTAAATGTAAAGTATTAGTACAACAAAGAAGAGAACATCATTAAAACAAACAATGTATTTATATGTACACAATACATTAAAAAAAAACTTGCTTTATATAATGATACTAATTGGATGAAAACTGTTCAGCGATGTGAAACTTTTCCTCCGAGAAACGTCAAGAAAATGTATCAAGCTTCCATTACTGTAACGGTAAACATAATTCAGGTCACACGCAATCACAATATTCACTTGACAGGTAAGACTCGGAAAATCATTGCATACCTTGCGGTGTACTGTATATTATAACATGTGTCACATTATATAATGTACTCGCAATATTATTCCAATGATATCTTTAGTTTCTCACGTTTAATGTTCGAAAAAAATCCTCGAAAGGATATAAAACTGTGATGCGGAAACTTTGCAAGCACAATACTCTATGGTAAATAATGGCACTCTAGGATTACAAAGTGTACAGATAGTAGTGCTCAGTCTCTGACAGGATTTGAACCTGCGGCTCTTACACAAACTCTGAGACTTTAGGCTCCTTTCCCACGCTCCGGTTTTACATGAAGGATACAACACATTATAGAACAATATAATGTGTTGTATAAAGAACAAAGATCCTTTATACGTGCAATGTCTGAATTTCTGTGGAAGTTCATCCAATAATTCTGCTGTATATCTCCACTGATTCGCTTATGCTCGAACAGCTGTTTAATCGGCTATGGAAGAATAACTTGCCGTGATGAAGGAATGTCTTGGTTTTCCAAATGCAGTTTAGGATAGAATGGATCGTCTAGGCATGTTAGTGTTCATTTCTCTTAAGCTGTTATTTCTGTTGTTAAAATGCTACATCACAACGTCATGGAAGCTTACCGTTATGAGCAAATTATATAAATAAATTCATAAATTTGTTGTTAAGGTTTGATTTTATAGTATTTATAATGCGTGACGTGTTTTTAATTCGTCACTGGCACAGTCAGAAGTAAAAATAGAAATTTCCTTTGTATTTTATATCTGCATTAATCTACTAATCAAGCACTTTATAATTAAAACTGCATAAGATGTAAACGTAATAAAACATATTTCTGCCTCTTTGAAGAACTTCTACAAACAGATGTTTTGTTAAATTTAGATTATAAAACGAACGTAATAAATGTTATCCATATAAATATATATTGTAGATAACATCTCTTATTTTTCTCTTCTTGTAGTAACTCCTCGGATTTTATCGAATATTTTTCAAAAAGAACTAGCAGAATAGGTTTACCAATACTAGACTTTGGCGCCAAACAACCATTATGTAATTCATTTTTGTTTATAAGATAACAATTTGAATTTGACTCCGAATGAAAGAAGCAGTGTGTGTAAGAAGTAATAATCGTACAATTACTGTCTAATACTATTTTCACTATCGTTCAAAAAACATATGCTACATCATCAACTTATTATACTATAATAATTTGTACACTAACTCAAACACGCAACGTGTATCTTATATTATTGTTCTTATAAGTCTTTTTAGAAAGTACAAGATATTTAGAATGATTATCTACAAAGAGACATTGACAGCTAAATGTTGTCGGCTAATGATACTCACAATTTATTGAGCTCCGTGGCTCTAATGAAATCAACACGATTGATTGTAGAGGCTCGAGTTCTCCCGGAGGAACTTTCATTCACCGCGCCGCACTGTTCCCTCTCCCGTCATTTTGTAGTCAATTTATACTATATCATAGAACTCACAATTTGGCTCAGTGGCTCTAAACACGATTGATAATAGAGGCTCGAGTTCTCCCGGGTGAACTTTCATTACACGAGACCGCAGATTTACCGCACGCCGCGCCGCACTGTTCCCTCTCCCGTCTTTTGGTAGTAAATTTATACTATATCGTAAAAATTTAAACTAAATTCACTATCTCAGCTATCCACTTCCTTGACATTAATAACAGACGCTCATAATTCAAGAGGTCTAACATTTTGTTGCTCTAAAAACTTCTTAATTCCTAGGTTGCCTCAGAGATATTTTGCATTATCTCATTAAGGTTATTCTTGGACAAATAAAAACAATTCCAAAGAATTCGCCCATATTGTTCAAAGAAAAATTTAAAGTTACTAATTGTTTATTGCACTAGCCAAACCTTTTAAAAATATTCTAAATAAGGTGTAAAGGAAATTGTGGTAACTACGTATCACAAAGCAATATGAGTGTGAGCTCATCCATCTTTACGTTTTAAATGGGTCATTTAGCAAAGCGCAAAGTAGAATTTTTCTATACAGTATCGTTTAGGCTATTGCAAATTGAACTAGCAAATTAGTGCGCACTAGTTCCGAGGGGATGTTTCTGATGTTATCATATATAAAAATAATAGTACTATTTTAACGTTTGATAATACTTAAAAATTTGTTGTATGAGTTATTTATGCATTTCATTTTAGTTTATTATCCGTAGTTTTTTAACTATAATAAAATTATTTGAGTAAATTTATTTAAAAATTACATTATTACAACATTTAGTTTTTTTACTCTTTGCGCAATTTTTAATAGTGTACACTCTTAATACTTTGTACGAACGTATTTGTGTTATAATGAAAATAATTAGGACATAAAAATTGTTGATGCTTTTAACTTCCAAAGGATTATTTTTCTTGATGAAAATTAATAAGTCAAATTGAACAAGCATTTCTTGTTGAATTTAATTAGACTTTTCACTGTTTCCGCCACTTATCAACACTCGCTCCGATGTTTTCATTACAGCAAGGAGTAAACAATAACGCCTTTAGTTATAATGCTGTTCGTGGTTTGCACAATCTGACAACCTGCTAACGTAATACGTTATAATATGTTAGACTCGCAGCATCTTAATAATAATCGTAGTTGAAATTCAGCGTTCAATAAGCGATGAACCGTTAGAACATAATACCAATTATGATATTAATACGGATACCCCCCTCTAACTTTAACTTCCTCACATACTCACTCTCTGTCTCTCTAATTTCCTGTTTTTTAGGATTCAACTTACAGTAGCATTAAGTAATGCATTCTCCCGACGTGAGTGTACAGGAATTCTTACTAAGGCCACACAGGAAACTCTTTGTTAGGAGACGACTTCCACAACCCCAAGTAGTGAGGTGAAGCTTGGGATGGAAGTTTCCAG
This sequence comes from Homalodisca vitripennis, assembly GCF_021130785.1. Lineage (NCBI taxonomy): Eukaryota > Metazoa > Arthropoda > Insecta > Hemiptera > Cicadellidae > Homalodisca > Homalodisca vitripennis. The sequence goes on from NC_060210.1 coordinate 18,826,590, forward strand.
AAACAATTGATTTCACTACATAATCAGATCAGACAGACAGACAGACAGAAATGAAGTTTTTCAGTACCACAAGTACTGAAGTTTTGGGCTTCGCTAAAGCCCGGCCCAAAAATATAAACTCTCATTATTGAACTAATAGTATGTAAATAATTAACTCACTTAAAACTGTAACTTCCATATGACAATTTAGAATAGCACATCATGCATAAATAATACTATGTCCGTGACACACCATGACAATACCATGGATTTATGTTTAGTTGATTCAACCATTATTTTTAATTTGTTTACATTTACATAGTCTTGAAAGCATAGAATAAGCTTGTTGTACCGTATATGCAAATAGTTACAATAATACATTGTTTAGTAAAAAAAAATGGAAAATTGAACCAAATTTTTTTATATGTAATATGCTTAGTTGAATAATAAAAAAAATAAAACCTAAGATTGGTATAATGTTAAAATAAAGCATCCCTGAAATAGCTTGAATTGGACAAGTTCAGTTCTGTACATTTAAAACAATAGTACTCCATTGTAAGAAACTGAATTTTTTGATTGGTTCAGAGGTCTAAAACTTGCTAACCAATAGCAAACCTAGTTGGTTACTTGTCTTGTAATGTTAGAACAAAACTACTGGAGAGCTCAGCTCATTATCTTGTGTAGTTTAGCCTTGTAGGCACATAGTTAGTAGTCCGGATTGAAAGAAGACCCCAGTTTACGGGTATGTAATTTTATAAGAACTTTGAACCAATCAACTAATTGTTTTAATTTAAATAAAAATTCATACATATCTTTACTGTGTAAAAATTTTAAATATCAATAAAATTTCATTAAAATGTTTTAAATAACTAAAAAAAGTAAATTGTTTTAACAAAGTAATAAAATCTAAACTACATTAAAATTCTAATAAGATTTGTAATTTGTTTCTTATTACGGTTTTCGGTGAACTGGACAAGAAACCAAATAAAAGGTGTAAGTGTTTTAGTTTAATATATTAAGAAGAAGTATTTTATTTTTGTTGGATACAACAATTCAAGCTATAGTCAGGAATATAAAATGGTTTAACTATTTAAAATTTATAATGAAATGTACTCTTACTAAAATTATATTAAGAAATGTAAAAATGTACAAAACATCAAATTAATTGTCAATTGAAGATTGCAACAAGATAAATAAAAAAAATTGTTAACATGACAAGACTACAATTTCATTTGACTGAACACAAACTCCATTTAAATATTATTATTTATGATACAAAACAAATAATCTGGTTATAATTATTTGTCATGGAGTATCTCCACCAGAGGATACAGTGCATAACTAATAATATACATATTTATTAGAGCAACCATGTTACATTGTTAGTATCCTAGAGTTGTGAAAACAGCCGGCGTAGAGGAATTGTTATCCCTGAAGCCGTAATAATGGGCTGAATATCGGTGTATCTTTCCCAATATTAGCTACACACGGGTGTCAGGCTCTCCACAATGAAAGTTTTCCGCAAATTGTAACACCAATGGAGATTTATCATTAAACATAATAAATCAGTCTATTATTATTATTATTATTATTATATCAATATCGTTTAAGAATAATATATAAGTAAAATTCACTATGCAAAAGTATTCTCAAAGAATTTACCAGAAATAATAAACAAGTGGATGTGGAATTTAAATCTCTTTTTAAATATCTAAAAATAAATAATAAAATACAACTAGAAACGTTAAATATTTTTTACGTCATTCGTGTTTTAAAGGCGAAGTTTTTTTAAACATTTATACGATTTATGTGTGGTATTCAAATTAAATAAATTTAACTTATATCGAATGCAAATAGCTATGATGAAAGTAGTATAGTAATTATGACCATTTAGTCATTTCTGGTTAAGTTTGTTAAGTAGAAAATATTTTGTGGTAGTTTTTTCTAGTTAAAACATGAAAAAAATTCTTATTGACGAGTATATTCCAGAGGTCTCATTTTATATTTACAATATATTTTATAGGAAACACGTAATATTTAGTAAAATTATTATTAAGCTGAAAATATTATTTATAACTGAAGTATTATAGAATATTAATCACTACTTCTTATTAGGGTATGTTTTTTGTATTTTTCAATTCTATAAATTATTAGTATTTCCAATTGCTAAATTGAGTGGCTCAATTATCATTTAAATTCAACGTTTGACTTTAAAAATAAACAAACAGTGCGGCAATGAATGTTGTACATAAAGCGTTTTCCATCTGAATTTGCCAAAGCTCTGTTGAATGAATTGTCGAGCTGTTGTAACTTTGCCAATAACGGAACACTCAATACTGTTCGGTTCTGAGGGTTTATTGCGTTGAATGTTGAGTACCAGATATTGGTTCAATGTCATTTTCCGTCTATGCCCTTTCATAAACACTGTGAACTGCTATAAAATATTTCTAGTTTAGGTTTAAAGTAGTATGGCTGATGTCTGGTCAGGCGACGCCGAGTCTATGGCAAGAGTGGAAACGCATATGAAGTGAACACCACAGATTAAAAAAAATTCAAATTCAAATTAACTTTATTCATATTATTTGTACAATCACATTTGAATTTATACAAATAAGGAATGACACAGACTACCCTAGTAATTGAATTTACTAGGAATAAGGAATATGGATAGACTAGTATACGTGAACACACACACACACACACACACACACACACACACACACACACACACACACACACACACACACACACACACACACATACACATATACACACACACACACACATTCGTCTCTAACGTACTCGTACAATCAAACAATCAGTTGACAGGGGGGTTTGTATTCGATAAAACTGGACTGAAAGGTTTTTTCAATTATAGCAAACACTAATGATTGATTGAGAAGTTAAAAAATAAATATTTACACTTAATAGATGTAGTCCAAGACTATAAAAAAACTACTTCAATGTTGGTTATTAATTAAATATAATCGTGAATTTGACTTGGCCCTCGATAATGCAAAATAAAGTAAAATAGTTATATAAGTATTTTTACAAATATAACTAATGGATGATATATTTAACAGGTGACGTTAGTTCCACGTTCACGCGACAGTATTTAAGTGTGATACAAACAATCCGCATAATTACTTCTGTAAATGGGGTTTACACAACACTTCAAAACTAATTTAAATTACCATTGGACATGTCGCCTAAAACACATTACAACAAGCTTCCATTCTGTAAAGGTGGTTTCAAACATATGGCATACAATGCAGATAGTGGTATTTTAGAAAAATGCCATTCGTCATTTAATTTAAGTTGTAGGCTACCAAGACAACTGTAAAGACAGATAAATATATCGATTGATTAAATTATTGGAAGTAAAGATTAATAACATAAACTTCGTGAAGAATTGGAGAGTCATGACATTACTTTCTTACAGCTTGATTTTACTAACTATATACATTCTATTGTGTTGTACCGTTTTTTAATAGCACATATTTTAAATTTATATGGAGCTAATACTTTATAAATTAAACAACTTTTTCGGAAATACTTGGTTTATTCCGAAATTCAAGTTTACCAAAAAAAAATTAACAAAGTTTACAAACTTTTGATTCGATTTTCTTCAAAACTTCACACAATCGAACAAATCTAATTAAGAGTCTGATTAAAAATTAATTAAAAATTAAAATGAAACTAAAAATTTATACTTCTCAAATAATGGTTTAAATTAACAAAATAAAATAAAAGTTCTCTTCTCAAAATACTCAAAATCAATATAACACAAAACTTGATATTAACTTTATGACCAAAATTTAATTCACAATACTTCAAAAAATGTAATTAATTCTCAGACTCTGAAAGATGGGAAAACTTTTAGAAATTTTAATTACAACAGTATAAAAAAATCAAAGATATTAACTAAACGCTGGTACGGGACTTACTACTTTGAAGATTACGGAGGCTGATAGGGATTTAATACGCACTGAAGAAAAATTAAAAAACTTGAATTAAATTTACACGCGATAAAAAATGGAATTACTCTAAATCCCACACTATAGGGTTAGAGGAAGAGCTGCGATTTCTCAACAGGACCTTGTCGTCGTGGCTTCAAGACTCGAACTGAATCCTCCAGCGAGCCGGGAGGAAACGCATCACCCGATACGTCACTGACCGATCAGCTGATTGCCGGTCCAACTGAACAAACAAAGTCCCCCGCACCCCGCGTCTAGTTAATAAGAGCCTACTTCCTACCGCGATTCAGCATAAATGAATTTGAACTATGGTACATATTTTCCCTAGCCCGAAGCTGCAATCACGGTAGGAACCTAAACCTTTAAAACACTCATCCCGGACTAAGTACAATAATATCCCTCCACATGCACACTTTTAAATAAACAATTCTTTTGTACTTATCACTACGTGGAGGCTGTGATGTGTAGTCCGAGGGGTGATGTGGTAGGAGTGTCCGACGTCCAGTGTGGCTCCCCAGGTAGCCATCGCAGAGGGATGTGTGGTAGGTGAGGAGTCGAGGCAGGTAGCTTCTCCAATTATTGTGCGGCCGGTGCAGTGCGGCGGCCTCGTTGATCTCGTGGTTGGCTGGCTCTGGTACGCTAATAGCACTGCTACCTGCTCCTCCAATCTAATAACAATTTCAGCCAGCGAGGCATTGAGCTCTTGGAGGACATTCCTTTTTACAAAATATTCCCTCCGTATAATTGTATGGCTGTCAGTCTTTCACGGTGTTCTTATTGTACGCCTGCGCCAGTGTCACGAATGTAAACCATTACCAGTTGTTGTTAATTACAATACAATCAATTTACAGGGATTACAATGGCACAATAATCAATTGTTTACACACAATAAACCTCATATAGTGATAAAAAAAAAACAATATTACATATCACTATCACTATTAATACATCAACTCTCACAGTGAGATGTTTGTGCCTACACACTAGTCTCAAATACTCGCCTGTCGATTTTTCCTCGGACAAGTTTCCTATCTTGACAGATAATGCCTCCCAAATCAACTTTTATTTCCTTTAATGCAGTGCTAGGTTCTATACGCCCCTTCACAACAATATTACCCTGTCCTTCTACATTTGAAGGAACAGGGAAGAAATATCACTATCAATACAACTCATTGTACACCAAAAAATATTACCCTGTCCTTCTCTATTGGAAGGAACAGGGGACAACAACACCACAACATTACCAAAATTACCCTGTCCTTCTACATTTGAAGGAACCAGGGAAGAAATATATCTCATGATATATCACAATTACCTCTGTGTATTAATTTCATACACCATTAATGCCATTCATTGTCCCTGAAAATTACATGGTTTACAACAACACTCCTATCACACACTTACACTGGCATTTTATATTATGACTTCTCATCTTAGCCATACAATTTCTGAAATAAAAACGTCGTCACATCACCCTTTCATATTCCAATATTTATTTGTATTATTATAATAAACTCCTGGGACTCTCATACTTAACTTGTTTTGTGTTTTGGGCCAAATTAATACATAATTATATAATCAATTCTTGAAGTTAATTTAAAAAAAAAATTATATTGTCATTTTATTGTTTTTTAGACCCATCTTCAATTCCTTTTCAACAATATAATTTTCCTGAAAATAAAACATACTGACCTTTGCGCGGGCGAGGTTAATGTTTATTGAGTTCTAAAATTTCACATTTTGTATTTAAATTTTAATATAGAAATATGCATCTTAAAAAAAGAAGAAAACAAACTATCGTTATTTTAAAACAAAAAACACATTTTACCAGGATCAATATTTCCTTGTTATTTCCGATAAGCATTTAACATGAAAATATGCAATCATATTGCCCAGTCCTATCTTTATTATCAAGTCATAAATGCTATCACTTATCGGGCTCACTTACTTTTCACTTATCAGGTTCACTTGTAATAAAACTTTACTTACAAATACTTTTTACAACGGGCAGGGGCTTGGGCACAGCCGGACCTTTTTTATATTTACACAGGAAACTTTCACAATAATCCTCTCTCCTGCCCTCATTGTTATTGACCTTTCATAACTGTAATTATTTTATACTCCCTTTCAGATTACTAGCATTGTCCCTAATATTAAATTTTAAAGTGGACCTTCACATTTTCCTAAGATTCTGGACGGTGTCGCTTTCAGAAGCATTTCCGCCCCTAAAAATTTATTTCAAATATTAATTCCTTTTTGAGCAACAGATCTACATGCGCTAGCTCTCCATTTTTATTTTAAAATAATTTTCTTAAAATAAATCAAATATTCCAAACTCACAATATTATTCTAAGTCCTCAGTCTTACACACTACACAAAATTATGCAGGTTTATACACAATGTTCAAGTTCATACAAGTCTTATACAAGTCTTATACAAGTTACACACACTTACAGGTATCAGACAAGTTTATGCAAGTTTACAAGTTCTTTCCTGTAAATAAACCTGTTGTACAAGTTTATGCTCAAAAAGAAATAGCAGATTGGCGCAAATTATGTACCGTTTTTTTATAGCACATATTTTAAATTTATATGGAGCTAATACTTTATAAATTAAACAACTTTTCGGAAATACTTGGTTTATTCCGAAATTCAAGTTTACCAAAAAAATTAACAAAGTTTACAAACTTTTTGATTTGATTTTCTTCAAAACTTCACACAATCGAACAAATCTAATTAAGAGTCTGATTAATAAATGAATTAAAAATTAAAATGAAACTAAAAATTTATACTTCTCAAAAAATGGTTTAAATTAACAAAATAAAATAAAAGTTCTCTTCTCAAAATACTCAAAATCAATATAACACAAAACTTGATATTAACTTTATGACCAAAATTTAATTCACAGTACTTCAAAAAATGTAATTAATTCTCAGACTCTGAAAGATGGGAAACTTTAGAAATATTTTAATTACAACAGTATAAAAAATCAAAGATATTAACTAAAACGCTGGTACGGGACTTACTACTTTGAAGATTACGGAGGCTGATAGGGATTTAATACGCACTGAAGAAAAATTAAAAAACTTGAATTAAATTTACACGCGATAAAAAATGGAATTACTCTAAAATCCCACACTATAGGGTTAGAGGAAGAGCTGCGATTCTCAACAGGACCTTGTCGTCGTGGCTTCAAGACTCGAACTGAATCCTCCAGCGAGCCGGGAGGGAAACGCATCACCCGATACGTCACTGACCGATCAGCTGATTGCCGGTCCAACTGAACAAACAAAGTCCCCGCACCGCGTCTAGTTAATAAGAGCCTACTTCCTACCGCGATTCAGCATAAATGAATTTGAACTATGGTACAGTGTATATCATAAATTCTATTGTATATTAAATTATCTAATCAGATTGTCTCTTGGGGTGTTCTGAGATTGAGAACAGAGCAGTATAGAACAATGACGTCATAAAAGGAAGACGTAGCTGTAACTTTGTGGCCAACGAGGCATAGACTGTTGTTGTAGTAATAATATAACATGAGCCGAGATAAGATACTCTATTGACTCTGGACAACGACGATAAATAAAATTTCTCCAATTCAGTGGAATTGCAGTGCTATTATCGGTTATGTCCATTTTCACCTTATTTTCGACAACGGTTGATTGCCCAATACTCGCAATTAAATATTTTTTGCTCACTCAATATAATGGCTCTCTGTTTTGGATTGTCCTTATCGTAGTTAGTCTTTAGGCTTCAACATGTAAATCTTGGAAAAATGATGTTTTGGCGCTGATTATTTTGATATACCCATGTTGAGAGAGTCAGATCCTTTGGTTTTGTGTTTTATGGTACACATTACTAACCTCAACGTTACACCTTAGATGTACAGGAAGTGCTGACAGTAGACTGCGTGGTTGTATATGATATAACTGAAGGAAAGAGCTATACAGAGAATGCGTTAATTCTCTACAGTTTAAAATACCTAAAGATGGAATTTCTTACGTTTACGAATTGCAGTGTGAAGTTGTCCTTTCGTCTTTCGGTATCTTTTCTTAGGTAATTCTTGCGGAGTCTTAGACAACATTTTTTACCACGTTTTATAGTTATAATTCTATAAATCAACTCAGATTTCTGACTCAATATGATAGCTGGACACACAATCCTCTATTTGCTATACAAACTATTTAACGTAATTTTAAACAGAAAACTCAGGCTGTTCAACTAACAAGTTCTCTAACAAGTCACACGTAATAGATAGATCCTGGTCATGACTCAGCACCTTATGAATAGAGACTAGATTAGTTTTTTCAGGCGCATAGATTGAAAGCAATAATTTTATGTTGTTTCAACAAACAAAGGTACTAGAGGCCACTATACCTCCAGGATCTACTTGTAGATGTAGAAATGGCTGAGTTTTTCATGTTTCTGCATCTTTATATTAGTTTTCTTAGACGCAGGAATCAATAATGTTCTGAGACAAGATGAATTTACATACAAGCGTTCCTAGAGGCTAAGATAATTCTAGATCCTACCTATTTATGTAGAAGTAGCTGAGTAATCCTAAACCAATTGGTAGGGGATTAGCTACCAGACATTAGGTTCTAACATGTAACGGTCCTTCACTCGAGATAATATACCTTTTTATAGCAATTGCTTGGAAGCTTCAAAGTCAAAACACCTGTTGTGATTTGAAAAGAGAAATTTACTAATCGTGGAGTTAATGAGCATAAATACTACTTTCTTGTATGTTTATCTAACTCTTTGAAGACTTTGTGTTTTAGCGTGGTTAAAAAGTAGTTATGTTTTTAAAGTATTGAAGCACGACTATTATTTATATTCAGATATGTTTTTGCTGCGGATACAATATTGATGGTACCATAGATTAAGGGTAGTGCTTCTATTGAAAATCTTGTAGTTTTATAAAAAGTTCCTTGTTATTCCACTTTTACTTTGGTAATAGGCTTACAATTCTTAAAATTATATAAAAGTTTATAGTATTGTACTGCTGTGTTTGTAATCACATATGGTCTAGGAGAAACACGTGATTAGGTGTTCATATTACATTTTTAAATTTTACTACACTAACATGTAACTTAATATACATTCATATTCAGCTGAGACGTCACATGCCGTTTCAAAAGCTCAGTTTATCTACTTATTACTTAGTTACTGTAGATAAACAAGTTAATAAATAACAGGCCACTGTTACATTAATAACGTACGGGAAGTTCGTACCACATGCTAAACTAAAATATTTAGAAAATGCATAATACATTTCTCCCCCTACAGTTCTACTAATCCAAAGGTACACAACGTATGTATGTACGACAATGAGTAGGGTAAATGAAAATTCCCTAAGGTCACCTAACAATGAACATGAGTGCACGGGCTTAGAACAAAGCTAACAACACACAAACAGTTGTATAGCCTTTACAGCCGAGGTATAACTGCACTTGCTCCTTTATGACCATTTAGTTGTATCAAGTGTTTGCTAACAAACGGTAAGAAAATTGTTTTCATTAAACTAATGATCATTAAATGAACAACTATGATTAATAATACCGTTTATAATTAATGCAAATCTAGTTTTAATAAAATACTAGATATCTTTTATTCAAGTTTTATTTTACGTGTTTGAAGTGGTTGATGAGTAAAAGGGTTACAATAAAAACTACGCTTCAGACAGACAAACTAACGAGCAATGCTACGGTAATTTTAAGGATACAGCAAATGTTCTGTACTAAATTTGCGGCTTTGACAGAATTAAAGCTTTGTAGGTCTAAGTGTAGATACAAAAGAAGAAAATTATAGGGTAAGAGGTAATCATGGGAGAGAAGCGTACCTTGAAACAAGTACACCAATTTGACTCACTGGCTTACCCAGTTAAGTGTTATTCGGTCAAAGTTCAGCTGTTAACCTGGACAGTCACTGGAACTTATCACTGTTCGATGGAGGGTAGAAACATGACACAACACAGTTCGTCACCAGGATTGCAGTGTCAGACAATATTCTTGACATATGAACATTACGACGAAGGCGAGGGTAAAGCCGTTAGTTACTTTCACTATTATGCCACAACACGTGACACGTAACAGGTTTCGCTGACGTTGCATGCAAAACTTTAACTGTACTGTATAGCCAATTTCGCTGTTCATATGTCCTGCGGACAGATATATAGGGAGATGTCAAACAGTACATATAAATTTTCATGTTTGGATATGCACCATTATAAAATTGTGCGTTTTATTTTAGTTTTAAGTATAAAGACGGAACCTTTCACAAGATATCTTGCCATATAATACATTCACATTTTTGATCATTGAATTATGTTAAATACGAGAGTTTAAATAGTACAAGTTCCAGTAGGTCTGGAGGGTACCACGACGTTAGACTACCGATCTTCTAGATTCTTAAAATACAAAGATAATAAAACATTATTAAATCTATTAATTCCAAGGCAATATAAGATTATTAAATCTTTAATTTTAGTAAAGCAGAAGATTCTTAATCCTTTTAATTCGAGCATAACAGAGAATTACAACAGTTTTTAATTTCAGGATAATAGAAGGCTCTAAAAGCTTTTAATTCCAGGATTAAGGTGTACCGATTGTATTAAATAATAATTCTGGGGTAACTGGATTACCGGTGGAAGGAGTAGGCCCAGATGAATGATAAGGGCTGGACTGTACAAAAGAGGCTGCTATCGGCGAGGCGCGCATCGCAGATGGCAGTGTTTGATAACGAAATTGAGTGGTGGGGTGAGGTAGACCTACGTCTCAGTTAATCGGAAGTGATTGTAACGAGTAGAGTTGTAAGTGCTTAGAGTAAATCTTTTGCTAATCTTCATCGAACCTGCGAGTAAGTGAACTTTTTAACTAGAGTCCAGTCAATATACATTCTTAGTTATTTTGGAAAAATTTTGGGGAAAGAAATATTGTAAAAATAAAATTTAATGGGAATTTAGGAACTTGTCCTTTTGATCTGTGCAATATAAAACTTGTTGGTGCAGTGAGCACATGTATATAACATTTTGTGTAAAATTACTAAAAGAGTTTTGTGGTTGTTACAGATGCTTTCAGCAATTTTTTGATTTATTAAATCTGTAACACTGAAGAATTTTTTGATTTATTAAATCTCTAACACTGAAGTATAAATTTTTAAATTAAATTAAAGAAAACTAGTAACAAAACAAAAATTGAATTTTTAAGTGTGTAACACTGAAGAATTGCCAGATCAGATTAGAGTGTGAATGTTTGAATTTTGAAAATTGAATAAAAGACAAGCTGTAAGAACTTTGTACATTTTGGAAGTGAAGAATATATTACAAGTTTGAATTGAAAAATCATCAAGAAGTTTTTATTTTAATTTTAATTCTAGTTATTATTTTTAAGAAGAAGTTTTATTTAAGTTTGAACTTTATTAATTTCAGAAGATTTAATTTTATTTTTAAACCTTCACAAAACTTTATTTTAAATTTCAAAGCTAACCCCTCATGTGCCAGTAAAATGGTACAAATGCAATTGGATATCGTTATACGTCGTGTAAGCATACATTAAAACAGAATAAAAAACTACGAAATTTATTAACTACACAACACAGAAATATAAAACCTTCACAACAAGGCAAATACATAGGGATTACAGTAATTTGGTATGTACGCAACAGTTGGTACATAAATTTTCATTTTACAAATCTGCACCTCAACAGTTCAGAACAATCTGAGAATTTCGTAATAATAGTTGATATTTTGTTGCTACTAGTATTCGTACAATATTAGTTTTATTTTAGTTTTTAACTACCACTAAAATCACTATTATATGTCATATGAAACTTCAACAACTCATACGTAAGTATTTATTAAAAGCACTGAAACAGTATAGTAGTACTAATGTACAAAAATATAGTTTCTACTTAAGTTCTTCATGTTAATTAAAGTTACAAGTCAGTATTCTTTTCAGTCAGACGTAATTCAGTTATAATGATGAATGTGCTGTGTAGAGACTTGTAACATCGTACTGTTGTATCGTGGCAGTCGCCGGGTGTTGAAGTCTGATATCTCTCGTAACTTGTTCTATCACGCTATTTGAATGTACTGTTTGAGACCTTAATAGTTTGGATGGTGCAATAGACTATCAGAGGTAAAGCATTGCAAGGCATTACCTGGCAGTTTGAAAAACTAGTTATAGCTTCTAGACTTGTGGTTCATTATCACTAATAATAGCCATGACAGGCTATGCTACTTTTTTAGCCTGTTCGCTTTTGTTTAATAACACGAACATGAAATGAAGATACAATATGTATATTGATCCAACATACAATACTATGCATATTTAACAGACTATACACTACTAAAATTGAATAAAATGCTTTACTAGAAAAGGACTTCTTAGAATAAACTTATTTTGATAAAAAAGTTTAAAAGTTATCGAGTTTAGTCTCCGACTGGCCGAGATGGTACTCGAAGAGAGAGAGCAAGCTCTCATTCTTCATCTGAGTACGCTTTTCCTTACAGTATATTCTCAGCCAGTGTATAAGATTTAACTCGACTACTAAAACTTTCATGGATAAGAAGATCTTTATAGAATACAACTTGCCTATCTTCTGAAGTGTTTAAACATGTCGAGTTATTATATTATAAACGGATCTATGATCTAGATATTTATAGATTACCATTATGACAGCATTAGTTTAATTAGAAATATAACGAATTTCTACTACGGTATCAGTACGTTTAAAAGAAATTAAATCCAGCTTTTTAAAGTATGCTAGTAAATAAATGAAATTTGTCACGTTTTCTGTATTCAACAAACAGTAAACTTTGTGTAATATAAATTTCCAAAATGTTTAAATAATGTCGGAATTTTCATTAAAACTTGTATCTTTTAGATAAGAAATACATTACATTCAAGCTGTTTAAACATTTAAAAAAATGTGTATCGTCGAACAACACTTAATTGCCTTACGTTTTCAACAGCTTTCTTATCACTCTCCTGATACATGCGTACTGAAGCATTTCCATAGAAGCGCACTAAAAATACACATTAAAAACCAAAAATCGTTTAGTAATCGCAAAACTTAATTTCATCCCATATTATAGAGTTAAACTATAGGACAGAAGGGGAATGAAATTCGCCAAGAGTGTGCACCAACATTCTCTCATTGTACACATGTAGATACATGTAAAATAAATTATATTAAGATAAAAATATATCTCTTTATAATTTTAAAAATTTTTAATGTTTTAACGTTGAATTTTTTACGTAAGCTTTCAAAAATCTAAGGGTCTAAGGGTAAAGAAGAACGGTTCCTGGGATCCGTCCTGCACTAAAGTATTGTGCTAATGTGACTATAGTCTGACATTGGGTTTCACCTATAGTTGAGGCCGCTAATACAGTGCTGTGATACTTTTGGTATATTGATGTGTATCAATTTTATTTTTTAAAGAATAATTTTAATGGAGTAATTGCTGGAGAAACGGGTTAATAATAGGCGTTTTAATGGTTACAAGGTGTAGTCTAGAATTGTGTAAAAATTTCAAGTCTATAGTCTACTGGATTTGGGATTGATTATTGCATAATATGAGTAGATCAGTGGAGCAAGGGTTTTGAGCATGTGCTATAAGAGTATCTTATTTTGTAGAAAGTAATAATTCAATCAGAGGATTCAACTAACTCTGCAGATTAACATTTCATACTAAAGTTCTGACCAAGAACCACTATTTCATGGGATTAATTCAAAAACATTATGTCCCTACCTACTTTCGATGCTTCGCTGACGCTCACCTAGTCTTTGATGTGGTTTAGTACACGTACAATAGTCACTCGTTTACGTAGTAATACAAGCTAAATTCAGAACAGGAATGAATAGCACCAATTCAGTTGGAATTCAACCAAAAACACTTAAATTCACGACGAAGATTTAGCCATTGAGAGCGCTTTTCGGCCTTACGGAATGATACAAGATAAGAAATCACAAGACCTAGTGTTTTTCGACCCTAGCATCAAGAATATTACGTAAAAATCATAAAATTTGCATTTAAACGCATTTATCGACCAAACCATTGAAGATAGGGAAACTTCGTGCCTAATTCAAGTTTCCAGCACTTTATAGAAGTATGTTCATAATATATTGTATTTATAATATATGAGAACTTTTCCATTTCTATAACCTTGCACTTTCGGTACGGAGTAACCATCTTAATGAGGATAGTCAATTTAAGTAATTCTATTAAAGCCAAATATCACAGTAAAAGATTTTGTTTTCCATATACCTAGTAAAAGATTTCGTAGCTAAAATGTTGGTTGTCATCCAAGAGGGCCACAGGCTGTTCTACTCTTATACACGAAACACGTCACCGTCATCTTATTGGTTGATACTCATTTAAAAAATGTCAAGTTGTTTTAAGAAAGAAGTGGAGCGGAAAAGAAGAGTTGCTTGTTTAAGGTCACTAACTAATCTATGAGAGGCCTGAACTTTCGATTACAATGGTTCTTCCCTCTCCAGATTTAGCGTTAACATTTGACACTACTCGTGTTGTTATTTTACATCGCTTATGTTCTGATGTAATTTTTTAATGCACAGTTACAATTTACATGGTATGATGTGATATAAAATCGATTTAATTACATACAAATTTTATAATTTGAGAGGTAAAGAAGGTAACAGAAAAAAAGAATATCTGTTGCACGACGCCTGAAGAATGGTTAGGACCAAAGAATACAAATTTAGTATTTAGGTGTATATTTGTCTTAAACAAACTTCTTAGTGTATTCTATATTCTCTTTCTAAAAAATAACCACCAATAATCAACAGCAAAGGTAGTAATTGTGTAAGTCAATTTGTTAATAGAATCAATTGTTAATAGAATAGGGTTTGATGGAAAAGTATTGATTATATTAAGTGTGTGTTAGTGTAATTTAAATATTGCACACATATCTATTCTGAACAAAAATCTAGTTAGTTTAGTTAGATATATCTCTAACTGGAGAGGAGTGTACATTTTCTCTTAGAATTACTATAACACTAATCACTTACATTAGAATTCAATTTTAACTATCACGTTAGGATTGCATCATATTTGGTTACGACTTAGAGATCAATATGGCACCTATTAAAATCCGACCAATTAAATTAACTATTTGAATTATATAGTGAAATGACCGTTACATATACAACAAGTAAAAAAAGCTGGGTATATTGATACAGACGTTGTATAAAATAATATTCAATTATTATTTCCCGTATCGTGATTCTAACATCCTGATTTAACCCCTGGTAATTTGCAGTTCGCTAATTTTAAAACACTATGTTTTTCTTGCCTTAATCGTCAGATAAACAAATAAAGCTTTCGTAGCATACTATACACGTATTTTTACCATAATTTGAAATAAACAAGAAGAAGGATGTCTGAAATAATTTATTGTTCTGTAACTACAATTTGCAATGTATATATCAAGGCCAAACTTTAATAGAAATAAAGACCCAAACTAATATTTGTAAAAATTACACTTTTGGTAATAAAACCGTTCAGAGAAAAGACACGTATTGGAAAATTAGGTACATTGATAAGGAACCCAGTATCGGAGCCAATCTATAATAATTATTGCGAAACACTAAACTTACAGACAATATATCGTGATAAATGAAACTACTGACTTCGATATTTATACTTGTTGCAAGTCTATTATAAAAGACCGAAGCAGTGAAGATATTCTTATTGCAAGGACAAAGATGTCACAGAGTGACAGTGAATACAGTTTCCTCTGAGACATGACACGGTCTTGTGTGCATGTGAGCAGAACTGTCAGGTTAGCGATTCCTTCAATATAAACCACAGGATAGTTTTATAAATAAGGTGCACTATGCTACAGAGCCTTTTATTACTAAAGTATTGAATGACAATATTTCTAGTGCTAAATACAATTAAGTTGAATTTATATCTCCATAACTCTAGTTTTCGCAAAACTTCAACATAAAATGACGTTTTGTTTACTTCTGTTTCCGTAAGCCCTTACTGCTATTAGAATTATAAGTTATAAGTGACAAGTATGATATTTAAGTTGAGTAATAAGAATGTGTTGTTTCATAGTAGAGCAAAAATACCATGCTTTCACATTATAAATGTTTTAAACATGTATTTGGAATTAGATATCTAAAGTATTTTATTAAGTGTAAGATCTATTCAATGGAAAGAAAGAGTGTTACTGCTTTTAGTAAGGTTGTAACCATAATGTTACATGTATAACCAAGAAAGTCAGACGGCTGATTTTTTTATTTCCCACTCATCGTTCTGTGCAGATAATATGTTTAGTACATGCCCCTTATTTTTGATCTGAATATAAATATATTGTGGTTTAAGATTTACGCCGAACAAAGTTTCTAAACACTGGCCATTTAGTCAATTAAAGAAAGCTTATGGTAACGACTGTGCTATATTTCGGATTGATCGAATAAAATAACTTCTACAATCCCTGCAAAGTAAAATAAAACATTCATATAATTTTAGAAATCATTAAAGAACTAGGCATGCCCTTCTTAAACCTGTGTGATCATATGTATATGAATGAATGAATAATTTAGTTTACACAGGTAAAATCAGAGCCACATTGCCCTTCTTGGTTTAACCTCAAAAAAGAAACCACTAAATACACAGCTTCGGTCAAAAACTTAAATTTGACTCCTGTTTTTTATATGATTTAAACATTCAAATACAAATATAAAAAAATATTAATATAGATAATATGGTATTTTACATAAAAAATACAAATATAATTTGAAACAAATTCACTCAGTCATTCATTCTGTCCGCTAACACCACGCCAATATTATCGGCGGCCATCCGATCTAGGAAGATTATTTTCAAAACTGAATTACACTATGCCGAATTTCCAGTTCTTTAATGCTATAAGGAATAGAATTGAAAGCTCTGTATGCGATGAAAAAAATTAAAGACTTATTAAACATTTGTAATACGTATGGAATACTGCATAGACGATCCAGTGCGTAAATCTGTCTTGAGTGTGATAACTCTTAAATGAATGGAACGATTCTTGAAACTTTAAAATTCATGCATAAGCTTTTCTTGGTCCACGAAAGAAGGCCAATCCCCTTGATGGTAAAAAAAATCAAGAAAACAAGTCTACTGAGTAAAATTACGACATTTTCATACTGGACTAATCGTACACATGTCTCCTTATGTCCTCCCTCATGTGAGGTTTTACATTACCTTATACTTATCCCTTTCAACGTACTTTATTTATCGCTCAATAATCCGCTGCATATTTATTTTCCACTGGTTGAAGTAGTGCTGGAAGTAGAGCACCTTAAATCTTATGCCGCGTTCTGTTTAACCTCCCCATGAGTGCTCTTAAGTCAATTTTTGATTTTTGGTTTGCAGCCAAAAGTCACATGGTGCTAAATCAATAATGTTACAGCACTGGGATCTTCTTATCAGCTAAAAACCGCTGAACGGATAAGGCGTTATAATCCGTTGCATTGTATTGGTGCGGAATACACGAGTGGGTTTCCACAGTTCCAAAAGTTATACGTAACTCGCTCTCTAAGCTTTGCAAGAACCTCCTAGATAGTACGTTTGATTCACAGTCTAAATTTCATCATGGTCATCGAAATGCCATGAACACTGAGAAAACTACTTTGAACAAACCTTTGACCAAAGGTTTTGTATAAAATATGTCTCACAGTTTCCTTATAGACGTTGACTTGGCCAGAAAATCTCGTATGGGCAAACGACAACCTTTTCTTGCGATTTAAGTAATTCTTGGGATATATTCATCGGTAGATTAAATGCAAGCGGGCCTGGGATGCTCTGTCATCTTCCACCTCTTCTCGGTCTTCACGAAACACGTTCCCATGACACAGTGAAAGCACCGAACACTTCAATCGACGTATTCAAACACTAGGTAGTTGATTTTTGAAGTTTAACCAGAAACTAATCACAACACGCTTCTCAATCTTCGCACAGGTAATTTTACTAGTAGACTTCATTTATTGGTGATCGTTGTTGACGAATGACGATGTTATTGGATATCGTGTGGATGAGAATAATACACTATCCTATCCTCCTGTCCTGTGTATTTATATTTTATTAGCATCAAGGTAGACTCAGCTATTGCGGAAATATTATTAATTCGAACCAGAAATTATCATACACCTACAAAAATTAATATTATGGTGAGCTAAATCTCTGATTATCTTAATCAAAATTAATGAAATAAAATGCACTTAAGGTGTGCCTAAAACGTATGACATATCTCTTACAACTCTATTAAATTATAGGCTCTTTTACTAAGTACATTCCAATCTTGAAAATCCGATATTTCCCAGTCCGACGGGTTCGGTAGTCCGACTCGCTCGAAAAAGGCTATCGGCAGTCGGTGCTGGCCGCTCAGGCCACTTTAGTACTTTAAGTGTTTAAGTTAGAAGAAGAAAAAAAAACTGCTTTTGATTTTGTTAAAGTGTAAAGATGGTATTTTAAGAGTTTTAACTTATGTATTATGTATGTACAGTGTGTTAATTCTACTACAATTAGGTACTTTCAATAACAAAATTCTGTTCTTACATCATAGTGTTTGCTTATTTTCACGTTTCTTATTGATTATAGATTATTTATGCATTGTGTAAATGGCACTCTTGGTAATCCGACAGAATGCTGGTCCCATATCTGTCGGATTATCAATATTGGACTGTATTATAAGTATTTTGATTTAGAAACTTGGTAGGAAGTCGCAGGTACCAGCTAATATGTAATAAATTGTGATCTTCTAAAAATACTATATTATATTATACAAAATTCAAAACGAAAAAAACGTTTTTTTCTATACAAAATACATTATTTTCTGAATTTTTGATGTTTATAAGAGCTTTAAACAAACTGTAACGAAGAAAATTTGAGAAATTGCTGCACTGTTGGAGAAAGCAATTAAATTAAAAACAAAGATAGCGAGTGATTTGTTAAAAGCTCCAAGCAAAGGTTTAATAACAGATTCATTATTTTTTATGTTTCATCATCAACACTTTACTGAATTTATCACACCTTTTAATACATTTTAACACAGATGTTCTTAATTTAATTACCTTCTAAGTGCTTTTTTTAATGTAATTTAAAGAAAATGTAATATACTACAACTTTTCTTTTACAAAATAAAGTTTATGGCATTATATTAATTTACAATTAAGTATAAAAGCGTAAAACGGAATTTAGATTAGCAACTATTACTAAATCAATTAGATATTTTTAATGTAATTTAAAGAAAATGTAATGTACTACAACTTTTCTTTTACAAAATAAAGTTTATGGCATTATATTCATTTACCATTAAGTATAAAAGCGTAAAACGGAATTTAGATTAGCAACTATTACTAAATCAATTAGATATTTTTAATGAGATTTAAATTGTGTTGAGTCAACAGCTTTATCAATTTAACTATTAAGAACAAAAAAATAAAAAAGTAATCGAAAGATTTTTTTTTCCAGATTGTAGCGTCATTTGCAAACTTAAATTTGTTTAAAAGTGCCTCCAGTGGTTTCAAATTAATTTGGCTTTTTTACATAAAGTATTTAAAACACACATGGACCTTACATTTTAAACTTTGTGTTATCAAATGAAAAAACTCTAGAAAATTGTTATAAAATGTATAGTTTAAAAACTAATAGAAAATAAATTATTAGAATCATTCAAATTCCTGTGTCAAAATAAATTTGGAATGAATAATGAGTATTACCGTAAATGTAATGTCTGTATCTCCAACTATACGTGTGTAGTAAATATATAAATATTGCTTTGGATCTACATAGGATGAACATTCTCATATTGTAGATTAAGAAATATATTAAGATCAAGGGTAATATATTGTGAAGCCACATCGTCATCCAAGGACATAGTTGCTACTGTATCGCATTAATATTTCAAACTTGCCAAAATCTAAATTAAGGAATCCTACGTATTTTGTCAAAATGCTGGAATATTTTTTTGTGTTGCTAAATAATAAACATGCATTACGTGTTAAACTTTCCCCCTGATCCCATTTATTTGCAGTTTATATACTTACTTACTTTTTTATATACTTATATTTGCTACATTCGTTTAGTAAATATTCTGTATACATTATGATATACATGTAAGAATACATTTGTTCAATACTAAACAAAATTTGTTTCTATTCATCACTTAAGATTAAATTGAAACAAATTAATAATTAATGTGTTGGAGAAGATTGACAAACAAAGCACATAAACTAATATTGTCCCTCAGCCGATGAGACATACCGCAGAACACCTTTGACTAGAGAGAGATGGAGAGGCTATACATTTACGTGAGAGTGACATTAGTTAGTTGTCAACTGTCGTTTTTGTAACAACACGAGGGTGTTTGTGCTCGTAATTATTTATTTTATCAGCAAAACGTTTTTACCATTTTTAAGAGCAGCTTTTTGAAAATTTAGCTATTAATTTATTTTTAATACACTAAATGTTCACTCGGCTTCCTATAAAAAGTTCATGTCATGTTTTAATATATCTTGTGTCGCAACATTCGAATAAGTATTTTATTTTTCATACCACTAGTGAATCACAAAACATTTTATAATATTAATTTTTTTTTTTTGAGGCCTTTCAGAATCGAGGATTCCATCGTCAGGCAACTTCACAAGTGAATACATATTTAAGTGTTTCTAAACAACAAGTACAAAGATAACACTCGGTAATGAATTTGGAAAAATATTTAGCCAGTATAGTATATTTCATTCTAATTAAATTTAATTTTCTTGTGAATTATTATGAGAGTAGAATTGAATTTTCAATCAGCCCTTCTTCATTATTAACCATTTTTTCTTGATTTGTGTTAATGTAAAATGTTTTCCAGGCACTCAAGTGTGTTGTGTTTGTAACTTCTTTGGGTAATCGTACATTTGTAGGAACAAATCAGGAATTTATGAAATTAAATATAACTACTGAGAGATAATGTCCATTGGAAAAACAAAAAGGAACTTTAAGACACGATTACAAAAACACTTATCTCATATAAAATGTGAAAGAACTGCAAAATCTGTTGTTGCGAAACACTGTATTCAATGTGAAAACATGGTATGTAATAGCAATTTACTGTTATTAAAAGAAGTTACGAACAAAACATACTTAAATGCATGGAAAACATTTTAAATTTAAACAAATTAAGAAAAACTTGTATTAATGAAGACCTACTGAAAATTCAATTGTGCTCTAATCACAATTCATAAGGAAATGTGATTAAGATGAAATTGAATTTAAATATTTTATGCTGGCTAACCATTTTCCAAACCCTTTATCTTATTATTGTACTTATTGTTTAGAAATATGTAAATATGTAATTAGTTTTTAAGTTTCCTAAAGATAGAATCCTCGATTCCGAAAGGCCTCACAAGATTAAATAAATATTGGAAAATGCGTTGTAATTCACTAGTAGAATCAAATGAAAATATTTCCAATGCTCCAAGAATGTTCATTTAAGTATGATGTAGTTCGAAAATATATCTTGCAAGAGGTCGTAAAGTTAAACATCGAACTTGTCTCCGGGTCAGAGCCAAAGCCCGTCTCGGGTTACATAAACCTCACGTTTTAATTTTAAACCAGAGGCCCAACTCGATCATATGTATCGCGCCTAGCCTTCCTAATGCCCAGATGGAAGATGCGCCCTTTTACTGGACGCTATCGGACGCAAACTGTGTGTACGAGACAAACGCGACCTACTCTGTAAGATTGCTACATTAACGCGGATACTTAACACCATACCTAAGGAAGTCTTAAGAAATGTGAAAAAGGATTGTTCATACAAGTTCGGCCAGATAAATTCCGTTGGCTGCAGCACAGCCTTTGTACTTTGTACGCTCATGGGCAAAAATAAACCAACTTACAGTTAGTCGACGCTAAAGATTAGTTTACGTCTCTTTACCAGAAGTGGATATGATATGAATCCTTCGTGAGGCGTTGCCATTGCGGCCTGATGTCGTAGGTTACAGGTGTGACTTGATCTAGGACAACCTAAACGTGAGTGAGAGAGCGTCTGACGTGGCTTGTGCTAACACGTATGTCATAGGGAGGAGTGCAAATTGCGAGATGAATCCTACGAGATTTGCTTATCTGTTACAGACTGCAGTCCGGGCGGCATGTTGTTGCCGGCATGCCCGGAGCCTTTTATCTCTTATCTATTTAAGTATATTATCTCTTATCGCTTAACTCCTATTTCTTATCGCCTATCTCTTATCGCTTCTCACTTATCGGGTTGATCGACATCTAGCCCGCTCTTCTTCCTTTATCGTTCAAATGAAGTAATTACTTCTTATAAAACATAAATAGATATTCTTCTACGGACAATAAACTATTAATTGTAAAATATTCATTGCTAATAAACCAAATAAACGTATTTAAATTTACCATAGCAGTCTACTGGCTAATATAAAGATATTGTTGATATACCATTTGTGGATTATTGAAATTGTGACCGTCTTCTGTAAAACGTAAGTAGATATTCCATAAAGCATATTTATAATACATTGCACAAGCCTGAATCAAGGTATACGATATAATAATTCTTGCAATTCCATCACAATCTACTTCTTGTTGTTCAAGGAAGAGGGAGGGTATATATCACACGATCTAAGTGTATTTTACTTAAGCATTCAAGCTAGAGTCTGCTCAAACCATCTAAATTTAACATGGATTCGTTGACCCCAAAAACAATTTGCCCCTTACACACAAATTGGTTTGTTTATGGTAACTGATTTAGATGGAAAATCAACAGCGTTGAGAGTCCAGTTAACTCTCGGTGAAACATTAGGCACTGGCGATTGGCAACGTTGCTCGGGTAGGCCTATGCCCAAAACGTCAACTCATAATGTTACTTTATTTAGCATTTCTTTTTTTCTTTAGTAACTTTCACGACCATTCCTTCGTGTTTCCATTGTAAGAAATTTCTGCCTATTCAACTCTATATACTATGAAGAGGTTATATTTTGATATTTTAATAAATCTATCAATTTGATTTGTGTTCTATCTATCAATTAACAGATAAGTTTACATACATTTTCACTCACTCGTAGATTTTTCAAGAGCAGAACACAAATGAAGATGATATTACTGAGCCAGAGCTGTTTTCTTTCCCTTAACAAAGCCTGCAAAGAATTATGTTACATTTACCTGATATACTAAAGAAAAACATACTTACACATTGCAGAAATATAAAATTGCAATGTCCTCCGTTTATGTAATCTGCAGTATTTCCAATTCATGAATACAAGTGTATAGACTAGTTGAGCTCCATACAATGAGCACTCCTGATGGTTAATGAGCTTTCCGTAAATTCACAATAAGCCTCTCCTCCTCTTGCACCCTCCCCCCACCCTTTACAAGGCAGCTCTGACTTCCATCACGTGACTGTTTGCTATATTTCATTCAAGTCACGACTTTGATTAAACAACGCCAGTTTTGCTCCGCCGCTAATTAAGATGGAAATTGGAGGTTTTGTTCCATCTCATATATTTTGTAAACACTATAAACTTCAAAGTTTAGAGGATGTTTCATAAAGACCGGTTAATTTAAAAAAATGGATATATGACATTAACACTTTTTAAATTACAATAAAACAAAAATATATTTAAATATAAATCAATTATGCCGTTAAATTTTTATCATTACATTTTTCTGTTCCCGGTTTGAATAAAAGTATATTTTGAAAAACCATATTCAGACGTGTTTTTCTAGAAAAGTTGAGGTCGTAATTAAAGAAATGAAAACTAGGTTTTGAATTTCAGAAGTCAGCTGTTATTTAAAAAGTCTTTATAATTAACAAATATACTATCCTAAAAATCCAATGATAAATATCCAACCTATTTACTTAAATAAAGTGACCCATTCGTTGTGTAATGATCTCTCTATATGTTTCATAGTTCCATCTTAAACTATTCTCGAATCTAAAATTTTATACCCAAATTTGACTGTTATCAATTGAAAAAATATCAGTTGAAAATATATTTGTATAGATATGAAGCACTTCAACATCATAAATATTAACAATATAAGATAATTAACATGTAACTACTAATGCATGTATGTTCTACTAATGCTAATACTGCATATGGGATTCAATGGACATGAATGGAAAATTGGAAACAGCTGTACCCATCTAATGGTGCTGTTTACAGGCTGTTGTAAATGGGATCAAGTTCTGCAAGGAGATTGTTACTTAAGCAGTGGAGTCTGGCAATTGGACCAAATTTTATGAAGCTCCTTGGGTGAAACCCATGGCTAAATAGTTTAGTAGATATCGTACGACCAGGTATCATCAGCTGAAGTTCCGTATGGGAATGAAAAATTTAAAAAAAAAATAGTCAGCCCTATGCGAGTAAACAGATGAAGATTATAAGAAATTAAGTATTCATGGAATAAGTGTTTCTCAGAAGAAGAGAGGGTAAATAAAATTATAATTTTTAAAACCGGTATTAAAAACATGTATTAAATATATATGTAGGCCTTCTGTAAGCGTAAATGTAATCACACATTTTACCTATCTCATGTGTAAATGTTCGTCGACTTTAATAAATAACAGTAATAACTGTAAAATATTCACACTAGTGACCACATTATAATTTATAACTTAATGCCACATTATAACTTTATAATTTAGTGCCTAAAAGTGTGAAATATCAAATCTTGCAAGTCTCGAATCCTAAAAACATTTAAGTAGGCGTTTCAATAAGATCATGCTCAAGAAGAAATAACTACCATTTCAATTTCCATACCTTTCTTATTCCTATATATTTATACTTTGATTATATAAAGGTGGATTAATTACTATTTCCAATGCATAGACCATTATCATTTATTACTCACTAGATACTGGCATAATTTACTCTCAGCATATAAGTGACATATGTATAATGAAAATCGCAAAATTTTCCTTTGTGTATCATCTTATTGTTGGAAACGTGACCTAATTACTCACCATACACAAACACAGGGGAGAGATATGACAGATTTGGGGGGATGAAACCAATCTGTCACGTGACACTATTCAGTAGCAGGTGATGAACAACGTGTGACCTAACTACTGACCATACATCTAAACACAGGGGAGAGGTATGATAGATTTGGGGGGATGAAAGCAATCTGTCACGTGACACTATCCGGGAGCAGGTGATGAAAAACGTGTGACCTAACTACTGACCATACATCTAAACACGGGGGAGAGGTATGATAGATTTGGGGGGATGAAACCAATCTGTCACGTGACACTATCCGGTAGCAGGTGATGAACAACGTGTCCGCGTGTGTTCTGACAACAGGTGTGTACAGCACGTGTACTGACAGGCTGTAATGTATGTCAATTTACATTTACAGCAAACTCTGTAATTTATTCAATGTTTCTAAATGTATTTTTACTGGACAAGAGACCAAAGTAAGAAAAGATTTAACTCAACACTGTTAGTAGTCATTTATGGTAATTAAACAACTCAATTATGTAAAGTTGAAAACTTTCAACACTAGTTCAACACTGTTGATAAACATATAATGCAAAATGCTTGAATATTTATTTAATACATCAACAATTTATTTAGTTTTTAGTTTTCAGTAAAATTAATTCATCTTTCAGTTGACAATCTTTATAATGCACTACATACTGAAGCATTAAAAGCATGTATTATTTTCATTAATTAATGAGGAAAAGGGTAGATAAAATATGCTCAGATTTTTATTGTCAGAAAAGAACTTTTTATAAATTGTATTTAATAGGATCATTGAACTAATTGTTTTAGTGTCTGGATGGAGATTTGCACTGAATGCCAATTTGTGTTTATAAAATACCTAGCACCAATTAAGGTATAAAATTGTCCTCCTCTAGTGTGAACATGTGAATCTAGAAAGATTTTGACTATAAATCTAGCATTAATTGTTACGTCTTAAACTTACTTACCTGTGCTATTAATTAAAGATCGAGTTTTATTCTGTAGCATATTTATCCATTTTTGGGGGTCGGAAGATTTTGTAAATGTAATTTAAACCCATCATGTAATATTGATTGACGGTGATGGAAAGAGGTGTACATGCTGAATGGGCTTCAAGTAAAAGTTATAAAAAACTAATTTCCTGAGTATAATTTTATTTTATTAAACACTTAGTTTTTAGTTATTCTTTAATAACCCAACAATTTGTTAAAAAAAGGAATGATTTTACATATTTAAGAACACAGCACTACTAACTTAATTTTAATTTAGTAAAACGGATCGTGCTTTTTCTCATCACTTTTGAATAAAACTGAGTAGAAATTAAAAAATTAATAATGGAATGAATTGTTGTAAATACATTTGTTTAAATGTTTAAAGTGAAACTATGAAACAAAAACTGAAAAATTATTCTAAAATAAATAGGACAAGTTACTTAAATATTTTTATCATACATCACCTTTTCCGTTTGGTTAAACAAAACTAAAAAGTGACAAAAGTATATGGAAAAATTTTTAACCTTAAAAACTATCTGTGAAATGGGATGATTGAGTGTTTTAGGATTCACCATGTGATTGGTAAACATGAACTCTAAGATGGTCTCGTCTTGTAAAAACGGCAATGTACTAAGCTTACTAGATGACAAGAGAAAATTTGTTTGATATGTGTTCTTTTCTTACTTTATGAAAGCAATGTTTTAGCGTGGCATTATTGAACCATAATAAAACTAAAAGTTGATAGGTTTCAAACGCCGCGCTCAGGTTCAAGGTTCAAGTGAAGCTGCTGCCTCTTATAATGGCAGAAGCAAATATTCCATTAAGTAAATGGATTCTGCTTTTGTACGATTCACTTGTTCATAAAATGCTAAGTAAAAATCACCTCAATTCTATATAAACCGAAAAATTATTTTAGTAAGGTTAAAAGAAGGCTTATATTAGGCAAAAACAAAATTTTCAAGAAAATATTCTGCGTCTTATTCAAACATTTGAGAAACACCATGTATGTAAATACATTTTGAGGGCTTTCAATGAGTTTAAATAAAAATAAGTGAAAAAAATGTCTTTACTAAGAGTAAGAAAGTTAAATAGTAGTAGTTAAATAAGAACAGATAAATTTGCTTTTTAGTACCATTAAATTCAAATTTTGTTTTAAAGTTTTTAACAGACACATCAAGATTAAGACAATCAATAATAACGCTGTATAGTGCGAGATCAAAGTGAGAAAAATGATTGCTTCCGATTCATCCTGGGAAACTTGAGCTTCCCGCTGAGAAAACTTTCTGAGATCAGTCTCACAGTCATGTATTCATGAGGTAGATCATAAGAGGCATAACTTGTGATTCATGAAATTAGCAACCATTTTTAAAATGTCGAGATCATTCTGACAGACAGGATCAAATAGCCTTAAAAGGGTTAAAATTAATCGTGGGTAGAATCCTGGAGCTGTATTTGATCAATATCAAAGATTGTGACACATCACTGACCGACTATTATCAAGTTTAGGGGTAAAAGTGTCTCATTTTACCAGGTGAAGTTAGGGCTAAGAAGTCCCCTCATACACTTAACCTGGAAACCAACGGCTTAAAGGTGACTTCCGAACCACCACCAATGCCGGGCAGGCAGGCTTGCAAGGACAGGATCGCTCGGCGGTCACCCATCCGAGCAGCAGCCACCCTCGACGTTGCTTGATCCTGTTATTTTGCGATAATCGTTATACCCAATACACTACGCCATTGGTGTAGGTGTTATAAGGGTACACATATAACCTAAGATGTAAAATACAAATACATTTTTAATATCTATTCTAAATCATTAATTACATGTTTCCAAAAATAATGTATACCCAGTAGTATTTACTGCAGTTATTACAAGATAACCAAATCAAGCAACGTCAATCGTACCTGCTGCTTATAGGTTGCATTCCTATTGAAGATCCCTGAAGGAGCCGGGTCCCGGCGAACTCTCTCACACTCTAAACATCTTACTTCAGGCGTCTATCGCACTAAAATATACACCTTCACAATAAACGGAGCAAAGAACACTGAATTACATACAATTAAATCTATGTTTTGCTGTAACAGCTATTATAAGATTTAATGGAGTGGATTTAAAATGTTAAATCTCGTAAACTAAATATTTATAAGGCAGGTTTTTATATTTCCATTGTAGATTAAGCCAGTTGTTTTGGTGTATTCATGAAACACTGAAGGTAAAGTCACTTGACGAAAGTATTGGAAGACTAATTACAAGTTGGATGGATCGCGTTCCAGAACTTTTAAGTCTGTAGAAGTAAGCCCACTCCGTCTAACACCGGCAAAGAATATTATCTTTGTTTGGTTTACAGTAAGTAATATAGAGCTCGAACGTGAATATTGATGTTGCTTAAAAAAAAAAATACTTATTAAATAAAATATGTCTTTTATACATCAGCATTTTACAGACTATGAGTAATATAGTATTAGTAAAAAGTATTTTAAAAATGTTGAGTTATTTTCATAATTTCTAATATTTATTTTAACACACGCGTTATGGATTAATAATGCCATACTGTTTTAGCAATGTTTGATGGTATGGTTAATAAATCCATTTTTATTTACGTAGCTTCTTTTTCCTTATATGCACTGCCCGTTATTAGAGTTCGATATACATTAAAGTTTTGTTTTAAATATAGATTTTATAGAATTGATTGCTGTGCTAATCCTTTACCAAATACTATTTTTAAAACGTATGCATTTAGTTTCTAAAGCTATCCTTCAAAAACTCAATTTTAAGTCAAAATATACAGTGTGAGTGTTTTCTTAAAACATAAGTGATTTTAGTAGAATTTTCTTAATTTAAGTGATTTTAATTGAATATTAACATTAGCTTACTACGGTATTATTTGCTTATTTATTATGATACAACTTCATGTGGAATACTAACTATAATAGATTCAAATTCTTCTAAATATCATATATTTAGGTTTATTTAAATTCATATGTTGGATTGAAGTTAGATTAACTCTGACGACGGATGGATTTGTGAAAGAAATAGATTTTTTCCAGAAATCTTCCATCATTCAGTGATACAATATAGTAAGTAACACTTCTTCAGGTAATTGACTAAACTAATGCATGACTACGCTATAAATAAAGCTTTGTGACACGTTTAAGTCAGGAACCACAACAGCTATGTTGTGTCTATTCCAAGCACACTAACTCTAAAACATGCTCTTAAGCTATAGACTAATAACTAAAACTGAACTACAAAACACTGGTCACAATTTCCTTATTACCAACTCCAAAGAAGCCTCATATTTATTTTTCGCGTAACAGAAAGACATAGACTTCGTTCCTTTCACACGTCAACCTATTTAATCTGTATTGTCATACGTAATATAAATACAACATACAGGCTTAACACGAAGGGAATATTTATTTGGAAAGCATATTTAAAACATATTTGTTGACATTGAAATCTTCCTTTTCCCATTCATTTACTTTTTTATAAAAACAAAGGTTTAGTACAAGTTGAACATTTATACAACTATTAAAATGTCTGAGTCGATCCAAAATACATGATTTATTTGTTACACGTATTGAAATATGTATTTCAGATATTCTGTGTTTAAAGTGACCAAAAATGAAAGAGGAAGTTAGAAACTATAAGTGAAATATATAAAAAAAATTTATGTTCATTGTTCATAGTATGTAAAACCACTATTTATTTATGATTTTTGATAAGGTTAAAGTTTAATCCATGATGGTTTATAACATTACTCACGGTATAGAGAAGCTGGAGGTGTTAGAGCACGTGAGGTGGACAAACCCATAAAATGGGAACGCAATTTAGATTGTCACAACTTTATTTCCTCACGTGATGGGAGCGACAAATCTTCTCAGCTCTGATTTGATTTATCACAGCGTCCAATCTGGAATTCACTATAAAAACATTACGTAATTTTTGTTAATTTTTGACAACATTTGTTTTGTTTTTGTTTATTTACGATGTTATGAAAATTCTAGTATATTCATGAGTATAATTAACAAAACAACAAATAATTTATAGTATGTAATTTTGATTAAATATTAAATAATAACAATAAATATATTAAAAATTTGTTTATTGACATTAAAAATATTAATGGATATCCTTATTTTATTCATTACAATTACTTCAGAATACATTACTTATAGTAAGTCAACATAAAATTACATTATTAATATAACATACATTTTTATTGTTCACATTAAAACATTTTAATGAGTCACAATTAAATTTCACTTACATTTGTAGACCTTTAATTATACATTTCATTATAGTTTTTTTCAGCAGAACGGTAAATTCGTGTCTTGTTCTGTAGATTTAATTGCTGAGCTATAACGATGGCTGTCACTCGAAGGCCTGGAGACAGTATTATACTTATCTCTCTGTCTGTTTGAAAGCACGATATCTTGAAAGCAAAGGAACATATAGAATTAAAATTTTGCAAGAAGCTTCGTTATATAGGCAATACAGATTTAATTATGTGCATGCATTCTATGGGTTTTACCTGAGGGTAAGTTTATATTTTAAATTTGTTTATAGGTTATGTCAAACCATGGAATTTAACTGAACGTCATTAGGTCCTATTTTCAGTAGACTGGCAAACTTTATCTGCTGTTGGCATGACACATTTCTTTTCCGTATTATTATCTGTCTGTCTATTTCCATGCAGGACATCTCGAGAATGAATTGATTTTAAAATTGCATGTAATTTCAGGGAAGCATGTTACACGACATTTGGTGTGTCGTACTCGTACCTTGTATAATATAAATATGGAATAATTAAGGATAACATACGAGATAAAGAAAGAAACAGTATAATATAATACCCTGAAGTAATAATCAGCTGACAAACACAATACAATGGACAGTAACAGTTTTTGGATATTCGAAATCATTTAGTGCAGACACTCTTTACTGAATCGAGCCAGGAGAAGACTGTCAGTAGTAAACGATAATGCCGGCGACATAAACTGACGGATATTGTAGTGCCGCAGTATCCATCCCCGGGGTGATGGCTTCTTGAACATCGGACTCATTTAAAATGTCATTTATTACAGTTTAACTAATGTTCTATGATTGCTATTGATTTGAATTTTGTTTAAATAACCAAGTTTTGTAATTAAAAAAAACACACATTTATATTACAAACAGTTTATTTAAAGTAAGTTTGAGTAATAATTGTTTTTATTAATCTTAAACATTTAGAGGTCAATAAATTCTGACTAAATAATTGTTATAACATGAAATATTTTTAAGAAAAATATAGGTAATTGGTACTTGCGAAATTTGCTGCTAAAACAATTTATCTTAATTACATTAATACAGATCATATGTAAACTATTAGGAAGGTTAGAACCAACAACAAAATACATACATAGCAAAGACGCAGCTACTCTTCAAATTAAATCACCTGCTCCCATTAAATGACATGCTGTATATCGCTGAAGCTGTCGCACTTTAATATTAGTCATTACTGAACATCAAGCAGTCTCAGTCTCATTGTTGTAACGAACAAAGACGCAGCCACTCTTCACATTAGATCACATGTTCCCATTACATGACATGCAGTATATCGCTGAAGTTGTCGTACCTTCGTATAAGTCTTTACTGAACATCAAGCAGTCTCAAGGGTCTCATTGTTGCAGCGAACAAAGACGCAGCCACTCTTCACATTAAATCACCTGTTCCCATTAAATGACATGCTGCATATCGCTGAAGCTGTCGAACTTTAATATTAGTCATTACTGAACATCAAGCAGTCTCAAGAGTCTCATTGTTGCAGCGAACAAAGACGCAGCCACTCTTTACATTAGATCACATGTTCCCATTACATGACATGCAGTATATCGCTGAAGTTGTAGTACCTTAGTATAAGTTTTTACTGAACATCAAGCAGTCTCAAGGATCTCATTGTTGCAGCGAACAAAGACGCATCCACTCTTCACATTAAATCAAATGTTCCCATTACATGACATGCAGTATATCGCTGAAGTTGTCTTACCTTAGTATAAGACATTACTGAACACCAAGCAGTCTCAAGAGTCTCATTGTTGCAGCGAACAAAGACGCAGCTACTCTTCACATTAAATCACTTGTTCCCATTACATGACATGCAGTACATCGCTGAAGCTGTCGCACTTTAATGTTAGTCATTACTGAACATCAAGCAGTCTCAAGGATCTCATTGTTGCAGCGAACAAAGACGCAGCTACTCGTCAAATTAAATCCCTTGCTCCTATTAAATGACATGCTGTATATTGCTGAAGTTGTCGCACTTTAATATTAGTCATTACTGAACATCAAGCAGTCTCAAGAGTCTCATTGTTGCAGCGCACAAAGACGCAGCTACTCTTCACATTAGATCACATGTTCCCATTACATGACATGCAGAATATCGCTGAAGCTGTCATACTTTAATGTTAGTCATTACTGAACATCAAGCAGTCTCAAGGATCTCATTGTTGCAGCGAACAAAGACGCAGCTACTCGTCAAATTAAATCCCTTGCTCCTATTAAATGACATGCTGTATATTGCTGAAGTTGTCGCACTTTAATATTAGTCTTTACTGAACATCAAGCAGTCTCAAGAGTCTCATTGTTGCAGCGCACAAAGACGCAGCTACCCTTCACATTAGATCACATGTTCCCATTACATGACATGCAGTATATCGCTGAAGTTGTCGCACTTTAATATTAGTCTTTACTGAACATCAAGCAGTCTCAAGAGTCTCATTGTTGCAGCGAACAAAGACGCAGCCACTCTTCACATTAAATACAAGTTCCCATTACATGACATGCAGTATATCGCTGAAGCTGTCGTACTTTAATGTTAGTCATTACTGAACATCAAGCAGTCTCAAGAGTCTCATTGTTGCAGCGAACAAAGACGCAGCCACTCTTCACATTAAATCAACTGTTCCCATTAAATGACATGCTACATATCGGTGAAGCTGTCGTACTTTAATATTAGTCATTACTGAACATCAAGCAGTCTCAAGAGTCTCATTGTTGCATCGAACAAAGACGCAGCCACTCTTCACAATAAATCACCTGTTCCCATTAAATGACATGCTGCATATCGCTGAAGCTGTCGTACTTTAATATTAGTCATTACTGAACATCAAGCAGTCTCAAGAGTCTCATTGTTGCAGCGAACAAAGACGCAGCCACTCTTCACATTAAATCAACTGTTCCCATTAAATGACATGCTACATATCGGTGAAGCTGTCGTACTTTAATATTAGTCATTACTGAACATCAAGCAGTCTCAAGAGTCTCATTGTTGCATCGAACAAAGACGCAGCCACTCTTCACAATAAATCACCTGTTCCCATTAAATGACATGCTGCATATCGCTGAAGCTGTCGTACTTTAATATTAGTCATTACTGAACATCAAGCAGTCTCAAGAGTCTCATTGTTACAGCGCATAAAAACGCAGCCACTCTTCACATTAAATCACCTGTTCCTATTACATGACCTGCTGTATATCGCTGAAGTTGTCGTACTTTAATATTAGTCATTACTGAACATCAAGCAGTCTCAAGAGTCTCATTGTTGCAGCGCATAAAGACGCAGCCACTCTTCACATTAAATCACCTGTTCCTATTACATGACCTGCTGTATATCGCTGAAGTTGTCGTACTTTAATATTAGTCATTACTGAACATCAAGCAGTCTCAAGAGTCTCATTGTTGCAGCGCAATAAGACGCAGCTACTCTTCACATTAAAATATCTTGTTCCCATTACAAGACCTGTATACAGACGATATTAAGTTTAACAGGTGCTCCAAGCATTAATCAGTTATAATTATATTAATATTAATTGGTAATCTCATTATGTATTGCTCATGCCATTTATATGCTCTCTTTAAGTTAATCAGACAATACATTTTATTAAATTTATAACAATGTTAGAGACATACAAACACGATACCAGTATTAAATGTTTGCTTTATTATATAAATTAATTATTAAATAAAAAAAAAACTTAAAAAAACTCTGATAGCACAATTTTGACAGTGTTGTAAATAACCATTACTCAACCTTAAATAACTAGGATGATGTTTTTTAAAACCATTTCTCAGCTACTGCACGCTGTATTTCATTATCTTGAGCACTATTAACAATCCAGCACACATCAGTGCGTCTACAGCTATTAACATGTTAAACCACTGCACGATGACTATCTAGCAATAATACATAAACTACTGTACAGTAATATTCTAGAAATAATACATGCTGACACTTTCATTGCTAGTCTACACTGAGCAGCAGAAGTTCTACAGCACACTCCTGTGTCGTTTTTGTAAAACAAGGAAGGAGGAAGCTACAAAATGTGTCGTGTAATACGCTTTGCTGATGTTACTTATAAAATTTCAGACTTTTTTATCCTAGAAGTGTCTTTTGGACAAATAAACAGGTAGAGTATTATAAAAAAGAAATTTTTATATCCCTCCGGAAGACAAAATAGAAATCGTATCAGACAACTGAGTGATGGATTTAAATGAAGCTCAGCCTAATCTCATGAAGTGACATGCAACATTGATCTCAAAGTCCCTATATAGAAATTATTCAACATGAAACATTTCATATCAATTCGTTTTAGAGATATCGCTCGAACCGGTAAAGAGTCAGAGACGTATATGACAGTTTTAATTATTATATTTTACAATATATCATACCTAGTAACGAAAAATTTTATGTATTTAGTGCCATTTTATTACTTATGTACGTACGAACAAGTTTTAAGATGCCTACGTCTTTTACGGCGTATCTCAAGCCTCACTGTTTAAAGTTAAACTTCCGGCCTCGACTAACACGCTTAAAGACTTGCAGCTTCTTCTGTTTGATCGCTTTGTTACACATCAGAGGAAAACATTACTTAGTGCTTCAAAGTTATTTAGTTTTCTAAGCGTCATACACTATAGATACTCTATAGTTTGTGCACTAATAGTAAAATATTTCCAAGACGAAAGACTGGCACATAAAAATATTTGTTAGCCGAACGCAATAGTACGCCGCTTGGGCAAGCTTGCAGTTTATATTGTACTATAGTGATATGTTATGTTATATCTAAATGCAATATTTAAATCAGTGTGATATGCAAAAAATTCTAAACTTACTGTTATTAATCTGCATAAACTAAAATATGGATCGCTTAAAGTGAAAAGCTCTCGAGATTTGTGTAATAGCGAACGTCACTCGTGCTTGAAGGAGCTGATTAGCTTATCTCGGCTCACGGTTCAGTTGTCGGTAATTGATTGTCAGCCTAGGTTAATGTCGGTCTCAGCTACAAAACTCTACGAAGTTTTAAATATATTTCCGGTTCATTCTTTTGTATAATATTATTATTATCACTGCAGAGCTATATAATATATATGTAAATTATTCACACTTGGGTCTACATTGTTTCATATTTGTGTTGAAATACTAAATAATATTATATTATTGGCTGAGAGTTAGTGAAGCCTATCACTCAAGAGACTGGGAATTTATCCATTACTGTAAGGCTAAATGTCTGTGTATAGTTAGTCATACAAAGAATTAGTCAGCTGGACCTATCCGGAACTAATGTGTGTTTTGGAATAATGATTGCCTTATGCATGAAAAGAACGCACTTTAGAAAATAAGAATAAACTTTCCTATTATCTCAAAACTAATGACTATTTTAGAACAATTTTCAATTTGTACAGCCTGAAAAATCTGATTTATTTTAATCTCTGTTGAAAATTTTGTATTGTCACCCTTACTGAAAACCTAGAGGTATGATTATCTGACACTATTATTGGCTAAGCGTTAGCGAAGGGAGAACGAAAATAGTAGTTTTTGTATTTTAATTATAAATGTCAGAAATAAACTGCGTATATTATGATTTATCATGATACAGAATATAAAACTTTACAAACTTACTGTCTTCATAACTCTGTCTGACATACTTTAGTACACCAATTTTCACGAGCTTCTCTGTACACACTTCAGAGGGACGTGCAGCATCTTCCAACCGGAATAGGTAAATTTCACATGAGGGTGTCATATCCAAATATCAAATGAAATTGCATTATTAGTTTAGTTGCTTTATTCGCAGACACTGATTTGACAGAAGTTCTCAATTTTAGCATGTTTAAATAATAGTGAAACCTTCAAATAATTAATAATTCCATTATCTTAAATCCTGCAAGACAAAAACTTTTATAATAATTTAAATTTCATTTTAAAGAAGTGAACTTTATTTAGTTACAATTAATCCAGAACTATGCTTGGAAACATATTCATTTATAACGGTTCACTTGTGTATATTTATAATTTTAAATGGATACCATCCTAAAAAGTTAAAACTTATCGAACAAAACTAGGGATAAAAGATGACAGATCGCAGACAATCCCTAAAGATCTACCTGAAATTCCGTTATAAGTGCGATTGAAATAGGGAGATTTCCATGGAGGAGGTTCTAGAGAAGGGATTAAAGTCCCTACGTACGAGTATTTAACTTTCCTACATACTGAAAATCTAAAAACGTTATCATAAGTCTTGAGTTAATTTCAACATCTCAAGAAGAGGTGGATTCATTGTTGAAAAGTTTTGTTCTATTTTTGCAACGAAACGAAATATATAGTCGTATATATGACAAATATATTTTTTCGACTTCATTACTTCGAATATAGCTTGATCATTAGTTTTTAATAATGTTTCAAACTAAACACTTGAGATCATTAGCACTAATGTGCTGTCGACATAATTATTACTGATAGATGCTTTGAGTATATGTTAAGCGTAATAACTTCTGTATCCAGGTCATGCTTAATGAGAGCAACTGCTTTAATCCAAAGAGCACTTCCATCTTATTTCCCTACAAAGGCTCTTGAGACTGCTTGGTGATCGATAATGTCTAATACTAAAGTACGACAGTTCCATCATCAACACACTGTGTATGACGTAATATTATTTAGAGTAAATATATAACTTTTATCTCTATCATAATTTCATCTATGAATTCATTTGCTACAAATTCTAGTATTTTAAATACGACGTTCTTTGTAAATAACTAAATATTTCAGGTCGTATTAAATATGGAGTTTATATTTACACACACCCCTCACTTTGAAAAGTGAATGAGATATTCTTTTGTAGGGTAAGAAACCAAGTTTAAGAAGCAGAAAAGTAGGTCTTATTTTTTAGAAGTTGCTATACATTTTTGTTTTATTTGACAAAATGTTTGGTACTTAGACAATAGTTTAACTTTTTACCGAAGTACAGAACATCTAAAACGTGAAAATGTAACCATGCATTGTAGTGCCATGGATGGGAATCAATTAACCCGCTAGAGTGTTAGATTAAATCATTTTTAGTCGTTATGAATTTAGTTTAAATTTAGGTCTTATGATCCTGATTTTCTAATTTTGTTTTTTACAATATATTTACCAACGTTTTTATATAAAACGAGTGGTGAACGTGGTGACTTCATTGGGAATTTTAAGTTTGTTAATATTGCTAATGTTCCTTGAATAGTTAATTAGGACCTCCTTTACTTCCCACGAGTGTGGTTAAAAACATATTGTTAGTCAGCAATCTTCTTAGTAACGGTATTTTTTTTATATGTTGCTGTATGTTTCAAGATGCAATCAACTGCATGACGGTGTTTCCTTTATTTGTCAATACAATATTGCATATTATTACCAAATTTTACTAAAGTTTATTTGTAACAAATAAAAATTCATCCTTCAATATTGAACGCTATATTTGTTTATAAAACATAAAAACCATACATTTTGTTTAACCTTTTTGTGTTTGAAATCTTATTCACATTGTTATCATTTTTATATAAAATATATAAGTGTAAAATCTTGATCAGTGGATTAAATAAAATTTGGTTAATTATACAAAACGACATTAGTTCTTGTAACTTTAGTGGCTGTAGAAGAAAATGAGTTTGTACCGTTAAATGACTTGTTGTAATTTGTGAGTTCAGCAGAGTGCTGTGCTCGGGTCCCAGCTGTACGACGAGCTGTTTTTGTGAACCACTCTCCCAGTCGCTTGTTTTTAATGGAATATCTCACTCTAACAGGTTGGGTATACTCTTACGCATTTTAGACATTGGAGTTTGCTCTTTATTTGCTTGGTTTGTCAGGATTTCGTCAACTTTGAGAATACTGTATATCAGTTAGAAAAGAAGTGTAAAAATAAATTTTGTATGTAACCTCAGTGATATATGTTACGTGACCTAACCTGTATTTTTCACTGTAGTACATATATGTTACACATAATCTATACTCGTTAATATTTTAATAATTGTTATATTTACAAATTACTGCTTTTAATATTTAAAGATTATAAATTCTTGATTATAGCGTGGATTATAGTATACATTTACTAAAGGATAATTTCGCAGCAGGAAGAGATCTATCTACTCCAGGTCAGATCGGAAATGAAACATCAACCTGGAACCTGGCTTGCTCAAGCGCCTGTCACGAGTAATGCTATTATATCGCATCAGGTTGTTCGTAGATGGTGTAAATGTTAAACTAATATACGATACATAAATAATCTCCAAATCGTAAATACATTGTACAGTCCTTTCTTAATGCTTCTGTTACTGCCATAGGTACCATGTAGCAAACTCATTTCTAACTTCTAACTTGTGAACGACACAATTTTTTATAATTTATTGCTAAGTCGTTATAATGAAACCGAAATTGCAATCAGTTTAGTACGCTCTTATCCTTAAAATAATAAAGACCTTAGAGAAGAATAATTCCTAATATTAGTAGTTGGAATCGTAAAAACTTTTATGTTACAGTCTAATCTTAGGATCTACATCAAGATTGAGGATGTCTTGAACATAGAGCATTAAAATTTAGGGAATGTCCATTCCAGCGAGGACTCTTGGTTTCATGATTGATGTAATTACAATGAGAACATCACGTCTCCATTATATATCTGATGTGGTAATTGCAAAAACTTTTATGTTACAGTCTAATCTTAGGATCTACATCAAGATTGAGGATGTCTTGAACATAGAGCATTAAAATTTAGGGAATGTCCATTCCAGCGAGGACTCTTGGTTTCATGATTGATGTAATTACAATGAGAACATCACGTCTCCATTATATATCTGATGTGGTAATTGCAAAAACTTTTATGTTACAGTCTAATCTTAGGATCTACATCAAGATTGAGGATGTCTTGAACATAGAGCATTAAAATTTAGGGAATGTCCATTCCAGCGAGGACTCTTGGTTTCATGATTGATGTAATTACAATGAGAACATCACGTCTCCATTATATATCTGATGTGGTAATTGCAAAAACTTTTATGTTACAGTCTAATCTTAGGATCTACATCAAGATTGAGGATGTCTTGAACATAGAGCATTAAAATTTAGGGAATGTCCATTCCAGCGAGGACTCTTGGTTTCATGATTGATGTAATTACAATGAGAACATCACGTCTCCATTATATATCTGATGTGGTAATTGCAAAAACTTTTATGTTACAGTCTAATCTTAGGATCTACATCAAGATTGAGGATGTCTTGAACATAGAGCATTAAAATTTAGGGAATGTCCATTCCAGCGAGGACTCTTGGTTTCATGATTGATGTAATTACAATGAGAACATCACGTCTCGATTATGTATCTGATGTGGTAATTGCAAAAACTTTTATGTTACAGTCTAATCTTAGGATCTACATGAAGATTGAGGATGTCTTGAACATAGAGCATTAAAATTTAGGGAATGTCCATTCCAGCGAGGACTCTTGGTTTCATGATTGATGTAATTACAATGAGAACATCACGTCTCCATTATGTATCTGATGTGGTAATTGCAAAAACTTTTATGTTACAGTCTAATCTTAGGATCTACATCAAGATTGAGGATGTCTTGAACATAGAGCATTAAAATTTAGGGAATGTCCATTCCAGCGAGGACTCTTGGTTTCATGATTGATGTAATTACAATGAGAACATCACGTCTCCATTATATATCTGATGTGGTAATTGCAAAAACTTTTATGTTACAGTCTAATCTTAGGATCTACATCAAGATTGAGGATGTCTTGAACATAGAGCATTAAAATTTAGGGAATGTCCATTCCAGCGAGGACTCTTGGTTTCATGATTGATGTAATTACAATGAGAACATCACGTCTCGATTATATATCTGATGTGGTAATTGCAAAAACTTTTATGTTACAGTCTAATCTTAGGATCTACATCAAGATTGAGGATGTCTTGAACATAGAGCATTAAAATTTAGGGAATGTCCATTCCAGCGAGGACTCTTGGTTTCATGATTGATGTAATTACAATGAGAACATCACGTCTCCATTATATATCTGATGTGGTAATTGCAAAAACTTTTATGTTACAGTCTAATCTTAGGATCTACATCAAGATTGAGGATGTCTTGAACATAGAGCATTAAAATTTAGGGAATGTCCATTCCAGCGAGGACTCTTGGTTTCATGATTGATGTAATTACAATGAGAACATCACGTCTCCATTATATATCTGATGTGGTAATTGCAAAAACTTTTATGTTACAGTCTAATCTTAGGATCTACATCAAGATTGAGGATGTCTTGAACATAGAGCATTAAAATTTAGGGAATGTCCATTCCAGCGAGGACTCTTGGTTTCATGATTGATGTAATTACAATGAGAACATCACGTCTCCATTATATATCTGATGTGGTAATTGCAAAAACTTTTATGTTACAGTCTAATCTTAGGATCTACATCAAGATTGAGGATGTCTTGAACATAGAGCATTAAAATTTAGGGAATGTCCATTCCAGCGAGGACTCTTGGTTTCATGATTGATGTAATTACAATGAGAACATCACGTCTCCATTATATATCTGATGTGGTAATTGCAAAAACTTTTATGTTACAGTCTAATCTTAGGATCTACATCAAGATTGAGGATGTCTTGAACATAGAGCATTAAAATTTAGGGAATGTCCATTCCAGCGAGGACTCTTGGTTTCATGATTGATGTAATTACAATGAGAACATCACGTCTCCATTATATATCTGATGTGGTAATTGTAAAAACTTTTATGTTACAGTCTAATCTTAGGATCTACATCAAGATTGAGGATGTCTTGAACATAGAGCATTAAAATTTAGGGAATGTCCATTCCAGCGAGGACTCTTGGTTTCATGATTGATGTAATTACAATGAGAACATCACGTCTCCATTATATATCTGATGTGGTAATTGCAAAAACTTTTATGTTACAGTCTAATCTTAGGATCTACATCAAGATTGAGGATGTCTTGAACATAGAGCATTAAAATTTAGGGAATGTCCATTCCAGCGAGGACTCTTGGTTTCATGATTGATGTAATTACAATGAGAACATCACGTCTCCATTATATATCTGATGTGGTAATTGCAAAAACTTTTTTTGTAAATGAAAACAGATTGAATAAATTGATATAGAGTATCGAAGGACTCAGCGAACGTAAGGGATTCTTGATTTACCCTCCGATAGACACAGACGGGCGGGTAGACGCATGGTCTGGCCTTTCACTTTAAAATAATTTTATTTCAAACATGGCCCAAAAAGGGACTTAATACCGATTTTCAAAACTGACTACAAACCGTCAAAAGTCAGAGGAGCAGAATGTACTGTCTTTTTTCTAACAATAAATAAAAGGCTCCATCCTATAGATATACCAAGTTTCAAGTGTCTACGACCTTTCTATCAATCTTTATCATACAGACGACCGTCGGACAGAGAAACAGACACAAGTACAGTCATGTGTCCTTGCCACTCTAACATTATTATCGATCATCCATTGTAGCAATATTAAACTATATTTAAAGTCAGTAGGATGTTTCTATCAAGAGTTATCGCACATACGAGAAGACGAAAACATGATAACAGTAAGGCCCTCGCCTAACTGGTGCAAGAGTAGATCGATAGGACTAATCGTGTGATGACTGTAGGAGTTGGTGGAGCCTCCTAAGTGTTAAGAGCTGTTAGGAACCTAGATATGAGGGCGTGGCACCCCATATCTGGAGAGTCTGGTATAGAGCTCTCTTTCGTTTCTTCCAAGGAATTATGACAGATTAATGTTGAAATCCTTCATCATGGATTTTGAAAAGAGGCGGCCCTTATCCCCAATCTTACAGTCTTATTCAAAGGCCCTCTTAGAGTTAAGTGCAGTTTCTCAATTTCTTCTTATAATAGAAAAAAAACTATTATATATATGCATATTTTGTATATATATATATATATATATATATATATATATATACAGGGTGATTCATGAAGTTCTCCCCCCACTTCTACAGCACATTGTACTTGTAAAAATAATGAAAAAATGTTATATAAACATAGGTCCGAAAACGCTTCGTTAGCGAGTTACAGCTAGCGAAAGATTTCGCCTGAATTCCTGGGTAAAGAGTAAAATAAAGCCATACTGAACTTTTGGAAAGGTTAATTAAGTAAGAAATATCGTGGATTCTTATGTATTTTTACCTGATAAAGCTAATAAAATAGGTTTCAGAACTGTACCTGTAGTAGTTTTTGAGGGATTCAGGGTTAAATGCAAAAAATTGGGGCACGAAACAATGTTTTTTTATGTTTGATGTACAATAACTTTGTTAAATTGGTAATAAATACATAAAATCAACAGACATTAATTGTAGAGAATTTAATTCTGAGAAAATTGATATAATCAAAGTCTAAAATAAAACAGAAATAAGTACCAAAAAATCGATTTTATTCAGTATAATACATTACTAGCTGTAAAGAAATACCGTACGGTATTTAGTTAAAATAAAAAAAAAACAAAATGTTTGTTCCTTAATGATGAGATAAATTGAGAAAACAAGATTAACTGTAAAATAAATTTGCTTGTAAATAAAAATATCATGTTTTATTACGTTGTCAATGAAGCAAACATTTTCCCATTATTGTTTACTAATCATCGAAATGCAGTTTTTTGTTTTATTAATTTCTAAGTTGGTAACGCACGAATAACAGCTGATCAACAATGGTATTCTGTACTGTTACGTTAGAACTGTGTATTAGTGGTGTTTTGCAAGCTACAGCAGGAGATCGGGTTCTGTGAATCGTGTTATTAAATGCAATTTTTCTGTGAGTTATAATTCGATTGTTTATTTAGCGAAAAAATGCCTTACTTATTTACATCAGAGGAATACGCTGATATGGTTTTTATTTTGGGTTACTGTAATGGTAATGCTAGAGCTGATGTAGAAGAATATGAACTATGTTACCCTAATAGGAGGATTCCAGATACCAAAACAATTTCAGGAACTTTTCGTACTCTTCGGGAAACAGGATCACTACCAAGTACTAGAACCAATTATGAACGAGCTGTCCAACTTGATGATGATATTGTTATTAATGCTGTTCATCGCAGTCCAGGTGTAAGTACACGACGTATTTCTAGGCGGATAGGAGTTTCGCAGTCAACGGTGTGGAGGTCACTTAATCGAAACAAATTTTATCCGTTTCATAAACAAAAGGTTCAACATCTACAGCTAGGGGTTGGTTCGCTTCGCTTGGAGTTTGGAACTTTTTTAATATTAATAATCAACTCTACAAGCGTATTTTGTTTACGGATGAGGCACAATTCACTCGGGA
The DNA here is from genome assembly GCF_021130785.1 of Homalodisca vitripennis. Classification (NCBI taxonomy): domain Eukaryota; kingdom Metazoa; phylum Arthropoda; class Insecta; order Hemiptera; family Cicadellidae; genus Homalodisca; species Homalodisca vitripennis. The sequence goes on from NC_060210.1 coordinate 18,870,188, forward strand.
TGGTGTCAATAACTTGCACAATGAACACTCATGGGCAGAAGAAAATCCACATGAGGTAGTGGAACAGAACTTTCAACACCGATTTAGCGTTAATGTCTGGTGTGGCCTTTTGCACAATCGGCTGATTGGACCTTTCATATTACCTGGACGCCTAAATGCTGAGTTCTATTTGCATTTCCTTCAAGAAGAGTTGCCGCAGCTGTTAGAGAATGTTCCTTTACATCTCAGACAAAATTTGTACTTCCAGCATGACGGAGCACCTCCCCACTTTTCACGTGCCGTTTCTGCTTACTTAAATCATCAATTTCCTGGACACTGGATTGGTCGTGGAGGGCCTCACCCTTGGCCACCAAGATCACCAGATCTATCTCCATTGGATTATTGCATCTGGGGATGGATGAAAGACATTGTATACAAGACAAAAGTGAATTCTCGTGATGAATTAATTGCCCGTATTATGGATTCGGCTGTGCAGATACAGGGAAGTCCTGAAAAATTAAGAAACGCAACAAAAACAATACACAAACGTGCTGCAAAATGTATTGATAATGATGGCCTCATTTTCGAACATCTATTATAAAAAGGTGCGTACGGTTGGCCCAACCTGATTAATTTTGCTTAAAACTAGTAATGTATTATACTGAATAAAATCGATTTTTTGGTACTTATTTCTGTTTTATTTTAGACTTTGATTATATCAATTTTCTCAGAATTAAATTCTCTACAATTAATGTCTGTTGATTTTATGTATTTATTACCAATTTAACAAAGTTATTGTACATCAAACATAAAAAAACATTGTTTCGTGCCCCAATTTTTTGCATTTAACCCTGAATCCCTCAAAAACTACTACAGGTACAGTTCTGAAACCTATTTTATTAGCTTTATCAGGTAAAAATACATAAGAATCCACGATATTTCTTACTTAATTAACCTTTCCAAAAGTTCAGTATGGCTTTATTTTACTCTTTACCCAGGAATTCAGGCGAAATCTTTCGCTAGCTGTAACTCGCTAACGAAGCGTTTTCGGACCTATGTTTATATAACATTTTTTCATTATTTTTACTAGTACAATGTGCTGTAGAAGTGGGGGGAGAACTTCATGAATCACCCTGTATATATATACAGGGTGATTCAAAACTAAACGGCAATCTCTCGGGAGCTTATTCTATAGCTAAAAACAAGTAAAAAAGTTCATATAACCATATGCCCGGAAACGCTTCGTTAGCGAGTTACGCCTAGCGAAAGATTTCGCCCGGATTTCAGAACCCTTGGTGAAGTCAGGCCGTATAAAAATGGTAAAGGTAGTTACAAAGATACAAATACGATTGTTTTTTATGTTTTTATATCTGACAAATTTATTAAAATTCGTCCCGGAGCTGTAAATGCAATACTTTCAGAGATATCTTACGTAAAACACAAGAATTGGTGCAAAGAAATAACACATTTTTGTGTTTAACGTAAGATTACTTCCATGAATGTTAAATAAAGGTCATTTTTTTCTTAAACAGATTTGTAGAACATTTAATTCTGAAAAGATTCATGTGAATTACTTAGGAAAAAAATTAATAATAGGTATTGAAATTTAGCTTTATTTAAAAATAAAACAGACGCATAAAAATGCATATTCTTATCTGCATAAAATATTAACTAATGTTTAGGTTGTGAGTAACAGCTGATCATTTATTACAGACTGAACATTAATATAAAATGTATTTACCTTTATAAAACTGTAATAATCACCTATAATAGTTGCTCAAAGTGTCCTCCGTTGTTAGCAATGCACGTTTTCGCACGACGAATCCACTCTTTTCTAGCGCGTTTCATAACGTTTGGAGCATTCTTGATAGTTTCTGCCGCCTCTGTAATGCGATTACGTAACTCCTCTATGGTGTTAATCCGTTTTGAATAAACAGTTGACTTCATCCAACCCCATAAGAAAAAGTCTGCTGGCGTGAGGTCAGGAGAACGTGGTGGCCATTTTACTGGTCCATTTCGACCAATCCATTGTCTACCGTATGTATCATTTAAATAGTTTTTCACATCATTAGAAAAATGTGGAGGTGCTCCGTCGTGCATAAACCATGCATTTATTCTGTTTTGAACAGGAATATCTTCCAAGAGGGTAGGCAGGTTTGTTCTTAAAAAGTTAAGTACGCTACTCCATTAAGTCGATTAGGGAGGAAAAATGGACCAATCAAATTATCACCCAGAACACCAAGCCATACATTGACTGAAAATGTATGTTTAAAATGCCTCGTCGCAGTTTCATGTGGGTTGTCGTACGCCCAAGTATGGGTATTACGAACATTTACAATTCCATTTCTAGTAAAACAGGATTCATCAGTAACGAGAATACGCCGAAGAAAATACTGATGTCGTAAACAATTTCTTCTTAACCAGCGGCTGAACATCTTCCGTTTATTAAGATCTTGCGGTAATAAGTCTTGAACACGTGTTATATGGAATGGGTACAACTGTGCTTCATGAAGTGTCCGCCATACGCTTGACTGGCAAATATTTAACTGACGTGATAATCGTCTGGTGCTTGTGGTTGGTGATAATTCTACAGCATTTATTATTGCTTGTTCATTATTATAGTTCCTTGCGCTACGTTGACGACCAGTATCTATTCGCTTCGGTTTAAAGCTACCAGTTTCTCTAAGTCGTCTCTCCACAGCTTCAAATGTTTTGCGATCAGGTGTTCTTCGATGTGGAAAAGTATCACGATATTCCTGAACTGCAGCTAAACCATTCTTGTTAACTTTGCCGTAAATCAGTATGATGTCCGTATACTCTTCAAACGAATACATACCATTTACATTATCTGCCATTATTTACTAAGATAATTACATACACTTTTATAAAAATATTTAATAAAATATTTTAAAAATAAATATTTAATAAAATATTTTATACACTTGTATCAAATATTTCCAAATAATCACAGGATCTCACAAAATACAATCTTCACACGCCACAATACAAAAACCTCCATAAAGGTTATTCAAATATTACTTCATGAACTTAATTGTTGATCAGCTGATATTGCCAACCTTTGAAAAGAAAATATGACGATAAAAAGTGTTGAATAAATGATCAGCTGTTACTCACAACCTAAACATTAGTTAATATTTTATGCAGATAAGAATATGCATTTTTATGCGTCTGTTTTATTTTTAAATAAAGCTAAATTTCAATACCTATTATTAATTTTTTTTCTTAAGTAATTCACATGAATCTTTTCAGAATTAAAATGTTCTACAAATGTGTTTAAGAAAAAAATGACCTTTATTTAACATTTATGGAAGTAATCTTACGTTAAACACAAAAATGTGTTATTTCTTTGCACCAATTCTTGTGTTTTACGTAAGATATCTCTGAAAGTATTGCATTTACAGCTCTGGGACGAATTTTAATAAATTTGTCAGATATAAAAACATAAAAAACAATCGTATTTGTATCTTTGTAACTACCTTTACCATTTTTATACGGCCTGACTTCACCAAGGGTTCTGAAATCCGGGCGAAATCTTTCGCTAGGCGTAACTCGCTAACGAAGCGTTTCCGGGCATATGGTTATATGAACTTTTTTACTTGTTTTTAGCTATAGAATAAGCTCCCGAGAGATTGCCGTTTAGTTTTGAATCACCCTGTATATAATATATATAAAGATATTGCGTTTGAGCAAGAATAGCAGAAGTTCGTGAAATCTTTAACTATAGGTCTATGTTACGTACTGTTACGTTTTTACAAACTAAATAATTCTTATGTGGGTTTACAAATAAGCAACACGATTATTAGTTACAATTAATAATGTTTATTAAAGCTAATTTACAATAAGGACAAATAATTACTTTAATTGAAAGAAATTACTATTTACAATTATTACTATTAATTACAACTCCAATAATTACAATTACTATTATTAATATTTGCTAAATGACTAAGATGGCTTCTGCAAAACTAATATTATTTGCAATCACAAATATAGCTAATTAACAAGTGGCTTTACTGTCTCTTCTGCTTAAGTCCAATTTGCTTACGGTTTCCCCGGTGTCGTATCCTTCCACAGGAGTTGTCCAATACTGCGCTGAATCTTCCGGTCGATCCCACGATGCGACGATTCCCACAGCAGTATCTCCGCAGGCACTCACTATCACAGGATCCGTGTCACGACACTCACTACACTGCCTCACTGGTACTCACAACTCCCCCGGCTCCCCAGTAGACGGCCTTATATAACCTTCTAGCATTCTTGCTAGAAGGGTCTATACCGGTGGGCTCTGGAAGGTCTAGAAGATTCCGGAGTCAATGGGCAGTGAGTCTTTTACCAGGAAGACTGCTCTAGACTTTCTATTGTCATCAGCCTATTCAGAAGAAAGGACTGGCCCAGCCATTTATGAGGGTGTTGATGGCTCTCGCAGAAGGATTTATGGCGGTCCCTTACGTCAACAGCCAGGCCGCCACCGCAGCCGCCGCGCGACGGCCAGCTCCGTGACACTGCCCTCTCCTTAAGGCTGATCGTCCCGATCAGTGTTGGAACCATGGTAAGACGCTAGACGATCTAGGTGGACGACGAGCATCTTGCCTCTTGGGTGTCTTTGGATTCGGTAGACCACGTCGTTGATTCGTGTCACCACACGATAAGGTCCAATCCAGTCCTGTTGAAGCTTTGGGCACCTTCCCTTCCTCCGCAGGGGACTGTAGAGCCAAACCAAGTTGTTCTCCTGGAATCCAGCTGAGTTGGCTTGTCGGTCGTAGCGAGCCTTCATCTTGTCACTGGCGACCTTCAGGTGCTGGCGAGCAAACTCGTGAGTGTCGTGCAATTGATCAACGAGTTCCGAGGCGAAGTCAGTCGCTGGCCTCTCCTTGTCAGGTGGTAGGCCGAACATGAGATCACTTGGTAGCCGAAGTTCTCTTCCGGAGACCATTCTTGCTGGGGTAACACCAGTTGTTTCATGGCTAGAAGATCTGTAGGCCAGCAGAAAAACTGGCACCTTCTTATCCCAATCCCGCTGGCTGGTGGAGACAACTTTCCTGAGATGACCGACGAGAGTCTTGATGTATCTCTCAACCATCCCATCGGATTGCGGGTGAAGCGGGGTTGTCCGTGTCTTATGCACTCCCAGACGCTGAAGAACATCCCTCATCAAGATAGAACCGAAGTTCGTCCCTTGGTCGCTGTGTAGCTCACGGGGTACCCCGTACCGGCAGACGAAGTCGTTCACCAAGCATCCTGCCACAGTAGATGCCTCCTGGTTTGGTATGGCGTATACTTCTGGCCATTTCGTGAAGTAATCCATGGCCACCAGGAGATATTTATTCCCTGCGTCTGTCACGGGAAATGGTCCAGCGATGTCGATGGCGATCCTCTCGAAGGGTGATCCAACGTTGTACTGCCGCATCCTGCCTCGACTTCTTGTTTGAGGCCCTCGGCTTCCAGCCCATACATCACATTGGCGGCACCATTTCTCAACATCAGCCCTAAGGTGCAGCCAGTAGAACCGTTGTCGCAACTTTTCCACTGTCTTGTTGACACCAAGATGACCTCCAGACGCTCCGTTATGCAACTCCATAAGGACTTCCCTCCTCTTACTTCTTGGGAGTACGATCTGTTCGATTTTCCTCTTCCCGTTAGGAGCTTCCCAGATCCTTATTAGTACTCCGTTCTTGATCTTCATAGAGTCCCACTGTGCCCAGTAGCTCTTGTATAGGTGATCTCTAGCCGCGATGTCTTCCCAACTAGGTCGAGTTCCAGCTTCCACCTCTCGCAGGAGTGGTCCGATCTCCGTGTCTCCTAGCTGCTCGTTCCGAAGTTCACTCATTTCCCATCCACTAGCAGGTTCCACGGTGACACAACGTACTTCTGCCGAAGGATTCTTTTCTTCTACCTTGGAGCAGTGCTTACAGCCTTCTGGACAAGGACGACGTGACAGAGCATCAGCGTTGGAATGTTTCTTCCCTTGTCGGTGTTCAGACGTGAAGTTGTACTCCTGAAGCCGCTGCACCCATCGCGCTGTCTGCCCCTCCAAGTTCTTGAAGTTCAGTAGCCAAGTCAGGGCGGAGTGATCTGTCCTTAAATGGAAAGGTTGTCCATAGAGGTATTTATGAAAGTGTTCTAGGGACTTCACGACTGCTAGCAGTTCCCTCCTTGTGACGCAGTAATTCCTTTCGGCCTTAGATAGTGTTCTGCTGAAATAGGCTACCACGGTTTCCTGGCCATCCTGAACTTGCGAGAGTACTCCTCCTATGCCCACGTCGCTGGCGTCAGTGTCGACAATGAACTTTTCTCCAAAGCGAGGGAATCCCAAGATCGGAGCACTACAGAGAGCAGTCTTGAGTATCCCAAATGCTTCACTCGACTCTGAGGTCCATTCAAACTTGCGCTGTTCTTCCGTGAGCTTGGTCAGTGGCTTAGCAATATCGGCATAACCCTTCACGAAGCGGCGGTAATAGGTGCACAGCCCGAGGAAACTTCTTACCTCATGTTTGTTACGTGGTGTGGGCCATTCCTTTATCGCTCGTATCTTCTCTGGATCCACAGAGACTCCTTCTGACGAGACTACATGTCCGAGATAGTTTACCTTATTTTTAAATAAGTTGCACTTCTTCAGGTTAAGCTTCAAGTTGGCAGAACGAAGCCTTATAAAGATCTTTTCCAGGTTCTGAAGATGGTCTTTAAACGTCTTTCCAATGACTATGATATCATCCAGATACACTAGACAGGTTTCCCAAGTTAGACCTCTAAGCACGTTCTCCATTAATCTCTCGAAGGTAGCTGGTGCATTGCATAGTCCAAAAGGCATCACGGTGAACTGCCACAGTCCGTTTCCATTCCCTATGGAAAATGCCGTTTTCTCCTTGTCCTCTGGAGCAATCTCTACTTGCCAGTACCCACTCTTCATGTCCAGGGTCGAGAAGAACTTGCCGCCTCCCAGAGCATCCAGTGTGTCGTCGATCCGCGGTAAAGGGTAACTGTCCTTCTTGGTGACGTTATTGAGTAGTCGGTAGTCCACGCAGAACCTAGAAGTCCCATCCTTCTTCTTCACTAGTACCACCGGCGAATTCCATGGACTGCTGGAAGGCTCGATCACCCCATCTCGCTCCATCTCCTTTGTTATTTGCTCAGCTTCCTCCCTCTTCGCCCAGGGTAGTCTCCTAGGAATTTGGCGGATTGGTTGTGCGTCTCCAACATTTATCTTGTGCTGAACTACAGTCGTCCTGCCTCTTGGCCCTGTAGCAGTTTCGAAAACATCCTGGTACTCTGTTATTAACTTAGCTACTTGTTTAGTTTGTTCCAAGTCCATTCCCTTGCAAGCATCTCTCACAAATTTAGCTATGTCTTCTGGAAGATTCTTGTGGCAGGATGCTGTCTGTCTAACAGATTGCGATACAGAAGAAACTGAGTAACAGGTACCTAAGAGCTTGCCTTGTTTTAAAGTAACGGGATAGTCGTTTAAGTTCATTATGCAGACTGGAACTTCCCTGGAAGATTGAAACAGTGTCTTCCCTACAAGGACACCTCGGCCAAGCTCCTCTTCGTTTACAGCTGGGTCTAACATTAAGTTCTGTCCTTCCGGTACAGTTCTGTCGACTTCTGCTCTCACGATCTTCTGAGCACGAGATGGCAGTGTGGTATCTTTTAATAACCGCACCGAAGAAGTAAGATTTTTTCTAAGCTGAAGGACGACTTCTTCTCCGCCAACAGTCGTCACCCCTTTCTTGAGGTCTAATTGAAGGCCAAGTTTCATCATTACGTCCATGCCGAGTATAACGTCCTCCTCGATGTTAGCAACGAGAGTGCGATGTTTAAAGCATGTACTCCCGATGCAGAAGGTGGCAACTGTCTCCCCGTGAACACTGGCCAAGTCCCCAGTCGCAGTCCTCAATGTCCAGGTTGTTGGAGTGACTTTATTGGGAGGTGAACAAACATCTCTATTTACTATGGTCATCGTTGCCCCAGTGTCTAGTAGAAGGCTTCTGGGCTTCCCGTTGACTAATCCATCTATGTAGAGGCTGTTAGTCTGTCCTGACAAAGATGCCACAATAATGCTGTCGGCTGGGGCCTCAGTTTGCTGGGTTGACAATTGCCCCTTCCTGTCAACCCTTTTTAGTTTTCCTGCATCTGCCCCCGAGAGGCTCTATCTGGGCACTTGCTTCGGGGATGGCCCAACTCTCCACAACTCCAGCAGCGGATTTCCTTCTTCCTGTTCTTCAGCGCATCCAGCACTCTCTGGACTACGTCTTCTATCTTAAAACCTTCTTCCACGCAGACCCCTCGAAGACGTGCATGTCCTTGCACAGACTGTTTTACTGCTTCAAATTCTAGTGCTTGTGTTAGCGCCTCGTGTAATGTCTTAGGACGAGCCAACTTTACAGCCTGCTGTGTTTCAGCGTCTCGAAGGCCGTCGAGGAATTTGTCGATGGATAAGTTCTCGCAGACAGCCTCATCACAAGTAGAGTAAGCACCTCTTACAAGTCGTGCGATATCAGCTTCAAATTCCTGCAGTGATTCATTGGACTTCTGGTGGCGACTCCTGAGTTGAGACCTGTAGACCAGTTCCATGTGCTTATGTCCGAACCGCATCTCCAGTCGTCTAACCAGTTCTCCGTAGTTTTGGCGCTCCGCAGGTGGCACGGTCTGCAGGACCTTTAGCGCGTCTCCACGCAGCGAAAGGCAGAGCATGGACGCTTTTGTTGATGACGGCCAACGGTGGACGGCGGCAGCAGTCTCGAACAGTGTCCGAAAATCCTCCCAGGTCATCTTACCGTCGAAGGTTGGCACCCCTGCATTACTCATTGGTGGACATGAATTAAGCTGAGGTTCCGTAATTAATTCTGGTTTTCCATCTTCTGGGCTAACAATGGATTCTGTGCAGGTTTCTGAGCCCTTGTTTCTCTGAGCTATTTCCTCTAAGATCCTAATTCTATCACCAAATTCTTTTGAATAATCATTTAACTTGTCTTCTAATTGTTTGGAGCAACCATTTATACCTGCTTCTAGTTGCTTTTTAAATTCCTCTTCAACTCTACAAATTTTTAAATTAAACTCTGTAGCTAATTCATCTTTCATACTTTTCAAGTCATTTTGAAGTGTTTCACAATTACTATTTAATTTTTCTTCCAATGTTTTACTATTACTATTTAATTTTTCTTCCAATGTTTTACTATTACTATTTAATTTTTCTTCCAATGTTTTAGTTAAGTTAGATTGTAACACTTTGGTAAGCTTACTTGCTTCAGTTTCAAAAATTAATATTTCGGGATCTTCACCTGCTTCTATCATCGCCTGTTTAAGTCTATTAGCTAAAACTGTTTTTGTCCCAGAAGTATCTAAGTCCCTTTCTTCTAACTCCCGTTTTAAATCAGCCACTTTCAAATCTGCTAACTTAAACCCACTAGAAGCCATCGTTTTATTATATTATTTCTTTAAAATAATATTAATACAATAAATAAATAATAAATAATATCTAAAGTGTTGCTTTAACAAATCAATCCCACTTCTGACACCAATGTTACGTTTTTACAAACTAAATAATTCTTATGTGGGTTTACAAATAAGCAACACGATTATTAGTTACAATTAATAATGTTTATTAAAGCTAATTTACAATAAGGACAAATAATTACTTTAATTGAAAGAAATTACTATTTACAATTATTACTATTAATTACAACTCCAATAATTACAATTACTATTATTAATATTTGCTAAATGACTAAGATGGCTTCTGCAAAACTAATATTATTTGCAATCACAAATATAGCTAATTAACAAGTGGCTTTACTGTCTCTTCTGCTTAAGTCCAATTTGCTTACGGTTTCCCCGGTGTCGTATCCTTCCACAGGAGTTGTCCAATACTGCGCTGAATCTTCCGGTCGATCCCACGATGCGACGATTCCCACAGCAGTATCTCCGCAGGCACTCACTATCACAGGATCCGTGTCACGACACTCACTACACTGCCTCACTGGTACTCACAACTCCCCCGGCTCCCCAGTAGACGGCCTTATATAACCTTCTAGCATTCTTGCTAGAAGGGTCTATACCGGTGGGCTCTGGAAGGTCTAGAAGATTCCGGAGTCAATGGGCAGTGAGTCTTTTACCAGGAAGACTGCTCTAGACTTTCTATTGTCATCAGCCTATTCAGAAGAAAGGACTGGCCCAGCCATTTATGAGGGTGTTGATGGCTCTCGCAGAAGGATTTATGGCGGTCCCTTACGTCAACAGCCAGGCCGCCACCGCAGCCGCCGCGCGACGGCCAGCTCCGTGACACTACAATCCAAATCAACCAGTTTGAAAAAATAAGATAGGCCATTGTTTTATAACCGATTCTCTATTATTCAAATATAAACTAGCCAAAAATATAGAGGTACATATTCGTACGAAAAGTAATTAGTTTATAGTAGAATCAATATTATTTATGTACATTTATTTGACAGTGCAGTAAAAAATCTGTTTATAATTTTAATTTAATTTTGGGTACGAATCATGTAATACTCAACTGGTATTCATGTAGAATTATTTAGACATGGCGTGTAGTGTATTACTGTAGAAGCTGCTAATACTTACAAAGTTATGAAACTCTTCGAATTCAATTAAATTACATTCATTTTAATTGTAAGCCAAGTGAAGCAGAGTCCTATTCAAAACCACTTTGTTTCTTCGTGCACGTCTTTCTGAGGTAACGTTTGTGAAAGCCGTCACTACATTGCTGAATTCATTTCAGTAGTTTCAGTGGAGGGAATTGAAAACGGAGTAGTAACATTGAAATGGAATTATATTTACTTTGTGAAGTTTTAATAAACGTGAACTAATCCACTACATCACATATAAGTCTCTTTAAAATGGTTGACAACACTCTAAAATACAGTATATTAATACAAGCAGAACAGAATTTTAGGACCCATCTGAAATATTTTATTAAAATTCTTAAATTTTTTGACGGATTGCAACTATTTTACAATATGACCTTTCAAGGGTGCCTTTGGTAAAATGCAGATTTCGAGGACAAATAGTAAGAAATGTAATGAATTTAGGGAATCGGATATTTTAAAAAGCTTAAAAACTACCGAATTGGTAGAACTAAATAATACTTAAAAATATACGTTATTAAGAGGTGGTGAACTTGTTTTGGGAAAGAGGATTCTGAATCTCAACTTTTCCTTTAAATTAGAAGCATTTACATGTATTATTTGAGTTTGTTTACAAATTATTTATTAATCCTGATATTATCTCGTTGCCATCATGGTTATTAATAAGACTGATGCAAACATATTCGATGTCGCTCGGTCCATTCTTTGACATTTACACGTATTATGAATTCAATGTATGTACTTTATGTACATAATTTACGTTTTTGAAATGTAAAGTACGTGAAAAAGTTCAAGAAAAACAACTATTTTTAAAACTATAAATTCACGTGTTTATTGCATATTTGTTGTATATGTGTTTATTCCAGTAGTGTTTATTGCATACGTTGTCAATAACTACATTTAGCGTATAGATTACAGATATTTAAAAAATGCACTGGATACGGAAAACTAATTCTGCACGCTGTACTAAGTTCAAACAGTTCCACTTTATGGATGCCGTAGTTTTGCCTGTATTTGCTCAATAGTCAATCAGTATACCCTTTCGCCTGTGCTGGTGTGATGTGTGATTGTGATTCTCGTATTCGGGACTTGCATTCTGTGCAGTGACAACGCCTGGACTGGACTCCAAGCAGCTTTTGGGTATATACTTCTTCTTTATGTTTGAACAATATTTTTGTATGTATTAATACGTTCCCCATCTATCGAAGAAGATAGATTATGATCCTCTAAACGTTGAGTTACCTTCTATAGAATATAATGATAGCAAATGTTTGAAATCATATTTTTCTTTCAAACCTTACATCGCCAATAACAAACTATAAACAAGGAATTGATCAACATTTTTGATTTATAAAACTTTGATTGGCGTGTTATTGGCTGAACTTTAGTGAAGTCTCGTTGGCTGAACACATTTAATTTCTGTCTGTCTCTCTGTGTGTCTGCCCGCAAGATATCCCAATACGAACTGACCTATAGTCTTGAAATTGTTAATGAAGCTTCAATTCTATTTGAGAAACTATGAGTTCGATGATGGTGGATGGATATCACTCCAAAGAATGGACAGGGCGTCATCGAATATGTTTGCATCAGTCTTATTAATAACCATGATGGCAACGAAAAAATATCAGGATTAATAAATTTGTAAACAAACTCAATACGACCATAAGATGTTCTAAAAATATGTTGTGTGTTAACACATAACACCTATCCCAAGACATACAATATCATTTTATAGTTATTTTGTGTGTAGGCTTTTATTATTTAAACACTGATATGAAACTCAATATAATGAAAAAATCTGAATGTATCCTGTGGCAATATTTTACGAGAATGTTTTCACATATAGTCTTTTGTATATCACTTCATTTTTACTACAAAAAATTTCTATGACGGGCCATTTCTGTGTCAACTTCATTTTTCTTTGACTGTCCGTTTATCTGTCCAAATTACATCTCCAGAAAGAAATAAAATATAGATTAGATATGTATCGTGCAAACTCAACGAAGCCTTTTACGACACGTCGTGTCCCTTAATTATGCATTGTGTATTAATATATTCTAAAGAAAAAACAATTTCAGGTTGTATTGATAAACTTTTCAATCCAAAACATTGTTCAAGAATTGGATTAGTTAAATTTGATATGCTAAACATTTAATTTTTATAGACTTGGTTGTAGTTATAAGTTAAAACAGTTTTAAATTAATAATTAATTTTCTTGTTGTAGACTATGAGTAATAATAATCTAGTAAAACACATTACCGTTATATTTTACCACTTCCATAGTTGAAGCTAAGGCTGTCACTTTGCTTATCGCACACTCATGAACACGCAAAGTTAAATAACTAACTAACTACGATATCGATAACACCTTAACTTATTACGGCATCATCACGCGATATGGTGCTCATGCAGGCTTTGGTACACATGAACTGTAACCTATTTTACAATATATGGGTTATTTCATAGTGACACTGATTTCCTACAATTACTTGCATCATATAATGATGGCAAGTTTTGGAAATCCTGTTATCCTTTCAAATAATTTATCGTCACGAGCAAAATTAAACAAATAAGGAATGAATACTAAAAATGTTATTATTAGGCAGTTTGTATAAATATTTGTCTCTCCATAATTAAAAACTTACTGATATGATTCACTTCAATTTTGTAATAAAGTCAAACCCTATTTAAAATTGCATAAAATAAATATCTGAAATGCATTTCATTTTAATCGTAGTCCGAAATCATCCATGAATTCCGATATTCAGCAAATCCAATCAACTAAAATGCGTACCAGACAGTTTGTTCTGGCTGTGGTCCGAAATAAAACGCCTGCAGCATTGTGGGTATAAGAACATTCATCAAAATGGATTTTATATAGCATTCTTTGACAGTGAATATCACAAAAACAGTGATATATGCAAACAAAATTGTATATTCATATGCATACTGTAACGACGACCATTTTCGTTTACAATAATATTCTTAGTTACAACCTAACCATTCTGATTTGTATATAGTAGGAAACATTGAGTGGAATTTATTTTTTATGTAACTGTTATCAAATTTAATCTAATGTATTCGTTATTAAACTTTGTCAAAAATTAAATCAGAGAGGGACAAACTTCTAATGAAACCTCAGATAGGGTTACCAGATAAAACACATTAGCAGTTAAACTGATAGTAGCGTGACTGTCGCCAAGCAATCAGCTGGGCTGTAATGAACCGGAAGTACTTGTCACCTTCACCGGATATTGTGCTCAGTTGACAAATTGGTAAGCTTATGAATAGCTTCAAAGACTTCAATGCTACGCGTCTTATAATGTTTCCGTAGTGGTATTTTATAAGAGCGGTCTGTGTTACTGAAGTATGGAGCGTATTAATACTAGTGCCAAATTCATTAAGAACTAGAATACAGTTGTATTTATGAATTGTACACCTGATGAGGTAATGAAAATAAATCTTCACCTAGACTACAATATATCTTGTAGTATAGGGGTCTCTGATGTTAAAGCGATGTAAAGAGTTCATTTTCAGCTAATTCGTCATAATATTTTTTATTTCTCTTGAGACGAACATGACTCCAGATTCCAGGAATCAAGTGTGTGACAGCGTCACATTCCAGATGCTGGACAAAGAAGAAGGTAATCTGGAGTCAAACTCAACATTCATATTGAATAAACCCTTCCTCTCATAGTTAAATTATGTGTAGAACACTATATTCTTACGGATATTGTAAAAAGTTCAAAAACGAGTCATAAAAAACGAGTTCACCTTTTTCTATTACCGGTATTTCGTAATATGATAGGGAAAAGTTCAAATTATCGACAGTAGATTCTTATTGGGGTGAAAGATCAAAACTACTGTCTTACACAATTTATAGTATTGCAAAAAATACCCATACATTTACTATTTATTATTAGGTTTAAAATATATTAATTAATAGCTATTATTTAAGTACTGTAACTTCATACAATATTGGTTTAATTACACTATAAAAAAACTTTGAATTATAATTAAATTTCTAAGTAATTTTTTATGGAAATGCATTAAGATAAATTCGTATTTTATAGATTAAAATATATTGTTTGTTGAATCAATAGATTTAATCACATCAAATACAATATGTCTGTTCGGCAACAAAAACTAATTATATATTTCAATTCAGTGTTTGTACATTAAAATTAACCTATTTAATAGAAGTAATGTAACGGAAATTCATGGAACCATTTTTGAGATAGGTATTAACTATGATATCCTAAACCTATCAAAGAAATAACAACACTTAACACTCCAACAAAATTAATAAAGACTATGTTAAATATGCAATGTAATGATAACATTTGTTTCTATGTAACTTCAAGTAACTAGTCGTTATTAGTTATCTTTTTAAAAATTGTGAATCAATTTTGTCTTTTCTTTACTAACAGTGTTGAGTTAAATCTTTTCTTACTTGGGTCTCTTACCCAATAAAAATACATTTAGAAAAATAGCGTACATGTTGGACAAAGTTTTTTGCATTATAACGTTATACAATGTGGAGTACTTTAAATTACAGAGCTTGCTGTAAATGTAAATTGACATACATTACAGCCTGTCAGTACACGTGCTGTACACACCTGTTGTCAGGACACACGCGGATATGTTGTTCATCACCTGCTACCGGATAGTGTCACGTGACAGATTGGTTTCATCCCCCCAAATCTGTCATATCTCTCCCCTGTGTTTGGATGGATGGCGTGTCAAGCTTTAAGTTAATCAAGTTAGCAAATTCCTCCTGTATATTTCCTTACTTGATCGCTATGGACAGATTCGTTTTCAAATGTGTACCCAATTCCTGCTTGTCGTAATGAAGTAGTTCGTATTTGTTGAACTTATGTTAAATTGATTTGATTAAACATACGATATACAAATCAATGAGCAGATAATTATTCCGGGCCTATTGGAACAACACTTTTCTAAATTTCTCATTTTGAGTAATGAATACGCAGAAATCGATTGTGCTGTTACACCATTGATATCAATCAGTCACCGTCTGTCACTGTTACATTACTCACTGTTACAGGAGAGACTCAAGAGCTCAGTACAGTACAGACTAGAATATGTCTCTGTCACGCGTGGACTAGATGAAGTCACTGTTACACCACCGATATCAATCAGTCACCGTCTGTCACTGTTACATTATTCACTGTTACAGGAGAGACTCAAGAGCTCAGTACAGACTAAAATAGGTCTCTGTCACACATAGAATAGATGAAGTCGATGTCATTCTCTCAGATGACACATACATATGAAGAGTAGATGAGGGGACTTTGTAAGTCTGCATTGAAGTACACATTTTTGATTGTGAGTTCTTTAAACTGTGGTAATTGCCGTACCACGGATACAATACAGAGAGCCTTAAGTACTCAGGCTTAATAGTACATATAATTTTGCAAAATATAACGAAGCCATGAGTCCGAAATCTTATCTGTTACCTTTCAAATGATCTATCATCAATAAAAAGCTTTAAAAAGAAGTAACCTAGAAGTGTTATAAATTTGATAGTTTGTGTTTATTTTCGTCTCTTCATCATGCGGAACGTATTGAGACGATTGATTTAAACTGTGTAATAAAGACAAGCCCTATTTAAATAGAATTAGGTCAATTGAAAAATATTATTTATGAAAGATACTGTAAATATAGATTTAGAAGCTGAAAATATGGTTATGGTTCGAAGGTAATTTTTATTTAAGTTTCTCTAAAAGTTAATATTTTTCAATTATTTTGAATAAAATTTTTGTAATACAATTTTTGTTAATAGATACATAATTTTAATGTATTCGAAGAACTGTAAAAATTTAGAACAGAATTTCTATAACTCAAAACAAGATTTTATTACAGATTTGTAAGTATTCTAAACATAAATTTAGTCTATCCCAACATATTTTAATTTTTTTAAATATACATTTTAATAACTTAATACATGATTTTTATAAGTTTTTACAGACTTTACTTTACTTTAACCAAATTTACCATATTTAAAATAATTTTTAACAAATCTGACATTATTTTTCTTATCAATTTTAACATTGCTTTTGGTTTTATTTGAGTAGCCCAGATCGTAAGATATTCTGTTAATTTATATATATATATATATATATATATATATATATATATATATATATATAATATATATATATATATATATATATATATATATATATATAATATAATATATATATATTAATCTATCACAGTTAGACTTGGCCTTAATATTGATTTATGTTGTCTCCAAGTTAATTAGATGATACATATTACTATCTAATAATAAATAAAAAGTAACTGTATTTATAAGTATTTTAATTTGGATATCGAAAAAAAAATTTGAAGAAATAAACTATACAGTCATTTCGCCCATAAAATACTGACGTTTATTAACTACTTTTTATTTATTATTAGATAGTAATATGTATCATCTAATTAACTTGGAGACAACATAAATCAATATTAAGGCCAAGTCTAACTGTGATAGATTAATATATATATATATAATATATATATATATATATATATATATATATATATATATATAATATATATATATATATTAATCTATCACAGTTAGACTTGGCCTTAATATTGATTTATGTTGTCTCCAAGTTAATTAGATGATACATATTACTATCTAATAATAAATAAAAAGTAGTTAATAAACGTCAGTATTTTATGGGCGAAATGACTGTATAGTTTATTTCTTCAAATTTTTTTTTCGATATCCAAATTAAAATACTTATAAATACAGTTACAAACTGTAGCATACTTTTTATGAGCCAAATTTATATATATTACTGCATTTTTGTGTATTTTACTGTATCAAGTGTTTCAATTTAGGGTTCAAATAATTAAATATTTATAGGTAGCTATTAAGTACTCTGCTGAATAAGATTTTACGATAAAAATTTGAGATGGAACAAAACGTTAAATTTTCATCTTAATTAGCGGCGGAGCAAAACTGGCGTTGTTTAATCAAAGTCGTGACTTGAATGAAATATAGCAAACAGTCACGTGATGGAAGCAGAGCCGCCTGTTGTGGGGTGGTTGGTGGTGGGTGTTAGGGGGGAGGGGAAGCTTATTGTGACTTTAGGGAAAACTCACCATCGGGTGTAGTTATTATAAGTGTTCCCCTTCATTTTAAAACTACATTCAATATATTGTACAGATAGAAAAGAATATTACTACAAAATATATTGAAGTTCTCTGTATACTTATCAATAAGTTCCTAGAAAACCTTAATACAAGCAGATTTATCAGTTATGTCACAATGATATCCTGAAAGATAAATTATGTTAACAGAAACTAACGTATATCCCAACCACAATACTCACTACTTAATACGTGTGCTAAAATACCAATTTGATATGAGAGCTAAAAATTAAAACACTCATGGTAATCTATTACGAAAATCGAAGAGTTGTAGTATAAAGTTCAATGTAAAAGGCTCTTCACAACTATATTTTAGTCATCATAAAGTTGTTAAAAATAAAATACCTTACAAAGTTTATAAAACAAGCTTATCATCCACTTATAAAAATAATATTGAAAATGGTTTAAATAAATGTTTGGAGCACGCTAAGTTACATGTTTATCACCATATGATTTTAAAAATATTTTCTGTTCTCGTATATATCCCGTTTTGATAATTTGACTATCCCATTTTTAGTAGCTCTGTTCATTAATCTCCATTCACTGTTAACATGTCATAAGGTAAGAACACAACGTTCCCTTATTCGTAATCGAAATCTGGCCTCTTTTTCTCCCTAATCATTCGGCTGTAAATAATTTTTTGTTTTATGCTCAGATAATTCAAACTCTTCATCCGGTCCCTTCACAATGGTGCTATGTAAGATTTTAAAGTAGTGTAGTTCGATTCAAATTTTTTTCCAAATAATTTTTTATCCGACGCTTTAATAGACCTTAACCCCTCAATTCCTGTTTTGAGCTTCTTCATTGCCGATTTTTCATAACTATTAGACAGAAGTTAACTACAGATGTCGCTCTATATATATATATCACTATCATCATTTATTGTACCAATATTTTGAAACTATCCTGGCCAGATCGTATATATTAATCTTGAAAAAGAGGGAAAATATAATCACGTGTCAGGACATGCTTCCGACTACCGAGATAAATCCTTCTATCGCGTCTACAGACCTTTGGCCATTGATCTATATATATAAAAATGAAACTGTTCGTGTGTAACAGCATCACTCACAAACGGCTGGACGGATTCGCCTAATTTTTTTTTAATTTGTTCGTCTTGATCTGTAGAAGGTTATAGGATACTTTTTATCCCTTTCCCGATTCAGGATTCCGCCCCACTGGTTACAGAAATACCCGTAAGAAATGCATTGCAGCAAACATATGTTATTAAGTGAAAGAGTCTTTTCAAATTTTTAATCAGCTGTTCTTTGTAAACATATATAATGCGACAAAAAATATATTTATATATAAATTTCTTTACACTTATAGTTTTAAAGCATAGAGTAAGCTTAAGAGAAACGACAAATTTTGTTTAAACTGTTTCTGCAATCATAATATATAAAAATGAATGTTTGTGTGTTTGTCCTTTATAGACTCAGAAACTATTGGACCGATCACTATGAAAATTTGTATTTTTCTATGAAGAAGGTTTATACGCAATGCCCATTGATGTAACTAACCACCAGGCTGTACTGCAAGATATAAAAGTTATCAAAGCGCCTGCACATTATAAACTGCAATTACAACACAGTAGTTACGTATATTAAAATATCCAAACACTATTTGAAGGCAAAGAAATATACGGGCAAAGCTTAAGAGACGCGTGCGAAGCCGCGGGAAACAGCTAGTATAATATAAAAAGATACTCAACATTCAGTAAGAAGATACTTATATCAGTTAAATAAGTTCATTTTTATTATTTTTACAGAAAACATAAATATTTATTTTTGGTTGATATAATACATGAATACGATAATGTGTACATTAAAGTCCCACCAAGAGGCTAGATTATTAAGTCAAATAATGATCATGACTGGATTTATTTAACATGGGCAACAAATATAAGTCATGCTCTAAGTAAGGAAAACAAGGTATGCTCTCCTCTGCAAGGTATGCCGCACCACAGGCTGCATAACATGCGTCAATAAGACTGCATGAAAATTTGATATTTATATTAAAAGCTGAATTCATTCTCAGTATTTCCTGCGGACGAGAGTCAAGCACACATACAATTTTTTTAATCTTTCCGGCAGATGAAAAGAGATAGTTTATCATCTTACTGAGCGATAGACTTCATTTGACGCTCAGCCAAAGATCATGGTCGGACAGCACCTCGTAGCACTTATTTTAGTCGGTGTACAAATTAGGCAAAATGTTATGTCCACAGATTAATTTTGAAGTTTTTTTTAAAATTTCATCATTAAGTTAGATTTCATAACAGTGGTCAAATAATGGATAAAGTTTCCGTGACTTGGAAAGGATACTACAACAAAAATGTTCGCTGATATCAAATCTACCCACAGAATTTTAACATTTACTTTCAAATCTATAATATTTTTGCTCTATGAGTGAAATCCACAAAAAATTACCAAAATATAATGAAGTATGTAATAGGGTAGGTAGGCTACATGTGTTGATATGTAACTTGTTAAAATCTCATGTGGTTGGAATCAGTCTGTTTACAAATTTATTTATATTCTCGGTCACTCACAAACCCAATGTAAATAATTTATTAACGCTCAGCCAAATACCACAGAGTAATATGCTCGATCATCAAAGTCAGTACGTATTGCCTTTATAGAATAGAAGGTTCGTGTTAAATTTGAAGTCTATTGGTCAGTTTCTTTTCGAGACATATTGTGGATACATACAGACAGAAATGAAATTGCTCTTATCCCTCGAGTAATACTCTTCGCTAATGCTCAGCCAATAAGGTGAGAATATTGCTTTTAGTCATTATTATTCCCCTAATTGAACTTTTATATTATTATTATTATAAGCTATACTATTACCTCTTTCACAGTACTATTTCTTGCTTTAATATTGATTTATTGTTTAAATATTAGATGAAAACTTATTTCACGACAGTAAAAAGCACAACCTTCTATGAATGGAATGGACATGCAACTTTTCTTTTAAACGAAAATAAATAGAAGTTTGTTTAAAAACGCTGCAATAAGTTTGGGTAAACGGCTTTTTGCTGATACACAAATGCGCATTACCACGATGCCTGCTGTAACACAAACTTCTGTTGTTTAAAAGTGACAGTGACAACAAACATATGACATTGTTACGTAAATATATGACCTCTTCTTTTCCCTCTCTAGAAAAATATGTTGTGAGATATGTCTCTTGATGTAAGGGATAATTAGTTTTACGTCTTTTATCTTTTATCCGACATACAACTTGTGGCATTTGTTTTACATATCGTTGCTAAAAAAATAGTTGATATTTTCTAAATGTTTCACGTAACATAACAAATTTGATAATACATAATTATTTCATGTATTAATTTATTTTAATTT
The DNA here is from genome assembly GCF_021130785.1 of Homalodisca vitripennis. Lineage (NCBI taxonomy): Eukaryota > Metazoa > Arthropoda > Insecta > Hemiptera > Cicadellidae > Homalodisca > Homalodisca vitripennis. Next base: position 18,891,336 of record NC_060210.1, read on the forward strand.
CTACACTTTATTTATTTTAAATATTTATTCATAAATAAATAAAAAACCAAAATATAATATACACGCTTAGTATTGCAGAATATAAAATAGGCACTAAATAATTCAATTCAACAATAATTCAACAAAATGTGCTTACAGGTGATAAAACAGCAGATAATCAATTAATACTTTTTTGATGCTTTTGGTGAATCACAAGTTCCACTGATAGTGTGGGTTGCTGTATATTTGTGTAGAAATATTTATAAACGTAAATATAACAGATGGTAAAATAATATCTGTTATCAAAACAGAACGAGACTATGTTCACTTTTTTCTTTGAATACGATAAGATAGCTTCATGTATATGATTACTCAAAATGCAATTAGTTAAAGACACGTAAGTATCGAAGTGGTGATAAAAAAGGAAAAAAGTAGTGCAAATACTGAAACTATTGTTATTTTAGTATTTTTTCGAAATGGATTCATTAGCGCCAAAAATGTTTAATTAATTTTATACTTATGAATGTTAGAAATTAACATTCATTAACAAATTAACATTCAGGTAATTCAATAAACCTGTCAATCTTACATTAATTCATTAATAGCCCGGTCGTTGCCTTATGATTAATCAATCAATATTTCCATATCCGTCTAAAATATATATTTAACAGTCATTTCTAAGAAAAGTCACTTCTCTATGTTATATTTTAAAATAAAAACTAAATATTATATATATATATATATATATATATATATAAATGGCACTCAGCTATACAATCCTAACATCAACCTAACAGTTACTATCAAAGCCTGACGCAGTGGAAACATTGTTATTGCAAGGAGAAATATCTAATCCTTCTAATTTCTTTCTTAGATTAAAGAAATATCTAATCTGAAAGTTTATTTCGCATGCACACAAGACCTTGTCATGTCTCTGGGGAAACTGTTGTCTCTGTGAACCTGTCTTCCTCGGTGATATGTTTCTCCTTGCAATAACAATGTATCCACTGCGTCAGACTTTGATAGTAACTGTTAGTTTGACGATAGTTAGGATTTTATAACTAGTGTGATTTATATACAAAGTACGTTATATAATTTGTTGTTCACATTAAAGGAATATCTAATATGAAATTTTAGCTCACATGCACACAAGACTGTCTAATGTCTCTGGGGAAACTGTTGTCTCTGTCAACCTGTCTTCCTCGGTGATATGTTTCTCCTTGCAATAACAATGTATCCACTGCGTCAGACTTTGATAGTAACTGTTAGTTTGACGATAGTTAGGATTTTATAACTAGTGTGATTTATATACAAAGTACGTTATATAATTTGTTGTTCACATTAAAGGAATATCTAATATGAAATTTTAGCTCATATGGACACAAGACTGTCTCATGTCTCTGGGGAAACTGTTGTCTCTGTCAACCTGTCTTCCTCGGTGATATGTTTCTCCTTGCAATAACAATGTATCCACTGCGTCAGACTTTGATAGTAACTGTTAGTTTGACGATAGTTAGGATTTTATAACTAGTGTGATTTATATACAAAGTACGTTATATAATTTGTTGTTTACATTAAAGGAATATCTAATATGAAATTTTAGCTCATATGGACACAAGACTGTCTCATGTCTCTGGGGAAACTGTTGTTACTGTCAAACTGTCTTCCTCGGTGGTATGTTTCTACTTGCAATTACAATGTCTCCACTGCGTTAGGCTTTGATATTAATTTTTAATTTGACGATAGTTAGGATTTTATAACTGAGTGTGATTTATATACAAAGTACGTTATATAATTTGTTGTTCACATTAAAGGAATATCTAACATGAAATTTTAGCTCACATGCACACAAGACTGTCTAATGTCTCTGGGGAAATGGTTTTCACAGTCAACCTTTCGGCCTTGGTTCTTGCAATAGCAATCTCCTGAAGGTTTTGAAGGTAACTTTTAGTTTGATATTGTTTTGCATTACAAACAGCTTTAATTTGTATTTTAAATAAGTTCTTTGAAATAAAATATGGTTGCTCTTTCCTTAACAATTTCATGTTTTAAAGGATGCATATGATTTTTTGCACATTAAATCTTCTACTATATTTCTCTTCAGCTATATTTTGTTTTCTTTATCATGATTATCTAGTAACAACGCCTGGACTGGACTCCAAGCAGCTATTGGATATGTTTGAACCCTTTCCTTTCCCTTCTTTACTTCTTTCTGTTCGTTATTTTTTATGTATTATTACCTCTCCCACCTGATGAAGAGGATAGATTCCAATCCTCAAAACGTTGTGTTATACCTTTTATAGTCTATAACGATGGCAAGTGACTAAAAACCTTTCAAAACTTCCATCGTCAATAACAAACTTTAAACAAAGAACTGACATAACTCTTGATAGTTTTAATGAAGTATTATGTGAATATTATACCAAAATATCCTATAACATATTACTTAGCTCCATACTAGATATTCTATATTAACTTATAAATTGGTAACGTAGGTTACCACCGTATTACATGGTAGGTATTTTCGCTAAGATTTATACCGACTTAGTGTTCTCCAATGTGGCCTAAAATAAATCAAGTAATATTAAAATTGTGTTAGCTATTCCTTAAAATATTATAAAATTGTGCTACGAAATTGCTCTTTAAATTAAAATTCAAGTTATTATAAAATCATTCACAATATTTGGGTGTCTTCATTAACAATAGATTATTTTCAGGATTATAATAACATTTAAAATGTATATCTATATGACGTACCATCTGAATTCTAGTCATTTCTAAAAATTGGTAACATGATATAAGTATTAAGCAGTATTTAATAGGAATACCTGAGCCGAGTGTAAGCAGTCAAGTAAGGGCGAAGAAAACTACTAGCATAATACATGGGCACAGCCTAGTCCCGTGTGTCCCATATATATATATATATATATATATATATATATATATATATATATATATATACAGCCGCATTTGTAACTCACTGATAGGGTATACGAAATTGTAACCCACTTCTAGAAGTGCTGGAAACACGAAATTTTTCACGCACGTAGCTTTTACCTTCAAACCTCCAGAAAAAATCTGAATACCGGATTTTTACTTACTTTTAACTTACTTATACTTTACTTTCAAACGCCTCAAAAATTTTTGGCGAGGTTGGCCTTTTTTAGCCCTTGCAGGCTTTTCTTTGAAGCCTTATAGCGGGCGAACCGTTAGAGCTAGCTCAGATCTGACGACCAATCGTTATTTGGAAATGGATTGATCTACAAAAAAGGTCCAGTGGGTGTTTGCTCTTTCTTTATTGGTTTGGACGCGATTAAGTGTAACATTTTCGCAATTTTCACTTAATCATTTACCTACCGGGCTCGATAGCGGCTTAACCGTTGGTCGTAGCTCAAAACAAATTTTCAATAGGATTTAGAAAACAGCGTTATCTACAAAAAATGTCTGGTAAAATGTTGGCCTATCCTCAATGGTTTGGCCAGAAAACGCATTTAAATGCATTACTTTTTTAAGTTTTACGTCAAAATTGTGATTCTGGGCTTCATCGCAGCCAGCGGTTTAAGTTTAACTCAAAATAACAATATGATTTAAATACAAAACAAACCGATCTACAAAAAAGGTTCGGTAACATTTTACTCTGTCTTTACTGGTTTAGCTGTAAAACGTGACCATTTTGAAAATTTCACTTAAAAAATTACCTTCCGGGCTCGATGGCGGCCGAACCATTGGACCTAGTTTAGATCTAAAAATAATTTTGACTAGTAACAGATGCGATCTACAGAAAAGGATCACTGAATGTTTGCTCATCTTAATTTTTTTTGGCTAATGAATGCTAATATTTTGTAATTTTGACGTGAGAATTTTGTTTCTGGAGTGGATAGCTGTCGAACCTTTAGTCCTAGATTAAATATGAAAGTTTTCTGTAATATAAAATGACAAGGTGTACAAAAAAGAACGAGTATCTTTTTGTCGTATATCCTTCCGTAAGCCCGAAAATAGCTCTAATTAGAAAAATATTTGTCGTGAATTGGCAATTTTTGGAGATTTAAATTTATATGCGACTAATATTTGTGTAATTCATCCCAGATTCAAATTGCACTTGCATTGCTGGGTTAACGAGATTTACAACCCCAGATTTTAAATTGGCTGAGCGTGAGCTAAGCGTCAATAGTAAATAAGGACTGAGCGCTTTTTATTTGATTTAATGAAATAGTGATTTCTTGTCAACACTCTGATATGGAATGATAATTTCCTAAGTAATTTAACCCCTGATGAACGTTTTATTTTGATAAAAATTACTGTACACATATTCTCGTAGCACAGACACACATTTACCAGAAAAGTACCTCGCGTTCTTATAACCCCCGATAACAATACCCTCCTCCCACGAATTTCCTGGTAGACGAATTCCTGATTAAATTAAACCCCCTGATCAACTTAATAATCTGAAAAAGGTAGTTTTTATTTTGTTTACACTAAACAATTCACTATAGCTGCCAGTGCAGTCTTTTCTCACAAGCTCTGAACTGCCTAAACCAGAGGTCGTAAATAAAATCCGACCGCAGAATTCTCCATTAATTTTCAATTTTCTACAAGAAAAGTCTAGTCAATTTTTGTCGTATCTCTAACGATTAAGCTACAAAATTCCCTTAAAGTCAAAAGTTTGGGTAAATCCGGAAAATTAAACTGTGGTCTACTTTTAAATTCCTGGCAAACCTAATCTCGGATTGTAGTTATCAATAAATTCTTCTTGTGTTCTAATTTTGCTAACACATCACTTAATTTTCTACTAAATCCATTAAATATTTTATTCTTCCCATCTCCCTCATCATTTTGATGAGCGTTAGCAAAGCACCAGTACATTCTCGAGAACGGATATAACTGTGAACATGAAATTGGAAACCTGACATCCGAATTTAACCAATCACCAAATCCCCGAATGTGCAAGCGTACATAATGGGGTCATGGGGGCGTAGCCCCCAGCAAGCCGAAGGCGAGTATCAATAAACCAGGAGTAACGGAACACCTTGTCAGCTGTCTACTGTCAGTGGCGTAATCTGCTAGTAAAAAACATGGTCATAGTCGCATTAATTGTATCAATAAAATGTATCATATAAAGAAATTCGTATTATGTAGCAACCAACTTGATCTATACATCACAGATACTTTTATTGAACTAGAAAATTAAGTAATCACTCAAGTCGGCTTTTAAGACAAGAACTAAGATTTTTAAATAAGATAGATGTTTTCTAATGATAATTACAAAATCCTTATTCCTGACATTTCGATCCATAACCATGCAAGATATCATTATGCTAGTCTTAATGTACGTTGGATATAGGAATTTTTAAGTACTTATAAAATACAGTTTTTCTCCTAGTTGTAGTTTCTCCACAAAATAAACATATATATATATATATATATATATATATATATATATATATAATATATATTATATTTATATATATTTCTATAATATTTATATATATATAATTTGCTAATAAATGAATGTAGAAGCTAATTGTCTTGCATACAAAACAACATTAGATTTGAGTTTTTAGTTCTCTTCTAGTTGAGAACTTTACAATTGTATGAAAAGTTATGTATACTAAAACTTAAAATATAGAATAATTCTTTTCAAATACTCATAACTTTTCCAGCTAAAAATATCAATTGTTAAACTTTAAAAAGATGCTTCATTTAAAAATTGAGGTGTTTTGTTAGGAAATCATTTATAAAATTTCCTTTGTTTATTTTGGTGTACAAAGAACTATGTGTGAGGGATTTAAATGGTACGTATTCAGATTTATACGCCAAGTAGGTCAAAGAAATCACATAAAAATACTGAGTACAAACAAAGCATACATAAATAGGGTAAATCTGTCACAAAGAGAGGTAACAGCTGCGGATACAAAGAAGCTATAACTCTGTGTAGATAACGACACAGATGCTCACATGACCCCGGCACACGGTATAATCCGGCTTCCATTTATACGTAACTTAACTGATATATTTGAGATAATAGCTCCTCGTAGCTAGAAGCTATAACTCTGTGTGGATGAGGACACAGATGCTCACATGACCCCGGCACACGGTATAATCCGGCTTCCATTTATACGTAACTTAACTGATATATTTGAGATAATAGCTCCTCGTAGCTAGAAGCTATAACTCTGTGTGGATGAGGACACAGATGCTCACATGACACCGGCACACGGTATAATCCGGTCTCCATTCATACGTAACCTAATGATATATTTGGGATAATAGCTCCTCGTAGCTAGAAGCTATAACTCTGTGTGGATGAGGACACAGATGCTCACATGACTCGGGCCAACGGTATAATCCGGTCTCCATTCATTCGTAACCTAACTGATATATTTGGGATAATAGCTCCTCATAGCTAGAAGCTATAATTCTGTGTGGATGAGGACACAGATGCTCACATGACCCGGCATACGGTATAATCCGGCTTCCATTTATACGTAACTTAACTGATATATTTGGGATAATAGCTCCTCATAACTAGAAGCTATAACTCTCTGTAGATGAGGACACAGCTGCTTACATGACCCCGGCACACGGTATAATCCGGCTTCCATTTATACGTAACTTAACTGATATATTTGAGATGATAGCTCCTCATAGCTAGAAGCTATAACTCTCTGTAGATGAGGACACAGCTGCTTACATGACACCGGCACACGGTATAATCCGGCTTCCATTTATACGTAACTTAACTGATATATTTGAGATGATAGCTCCTCATAGCTAGAAGCTATAACTCTCTGTAGATGAGGACACAGCTGCTTACATGACACCGGCACACGGTATAATCCGGCTTCCATTTATACGTAACTTAACTGATATATTTGAGATGATAGCTCCTCATAGCTAGAAGCTATAACTCTCTGTAGATGAGGACACAGCTGCTTACATGACCCCGGCACACGGTATAATCCGGCTTCCATTTATACGTAACTTAACTGATATATTTGAGATGATAGCTCCTCATAGCTAGAAGCTATAACTCTCTGTAGATGAGGACACAGCTGCTTACATGACCCCGGCACACGGTATAATCCGGCTTCCATTTATACGTAACTTAACTGATATATTTGAGATGATAGCTCCTCATAGCTAGAAGCTATAACTCTCTGTAGATGAGGACACAGCTGCTTACATGACCCCGGCACACGGTATAATCCGGCTTCCATTTATACGTAACTTAACTGATATATTTGAGATGATCGCTCCTCATAGCTAGAAGCTATAACTCTCTGTAGATGAGGACACAGCTGCTTACATGACCCCGGCACACGGTATAATCCGGCTTCCATTTATACGTAACTTAACTGATATTTTTGGGATAATAGCTCCTCGTAGCTAGAAGCTATAACTCTGTGTGGATGAGGACACAGTTGCTTACATGACCCCGGCACACGATATAATCCGGTCTCCATTCATACGTAACCTAACTGATATATTTGAGATAATAGCTCCTCATAGCTAGAAGCTATAACTCTCTGTAGATGAGGACACAGCTGCTTACATGACCCGGCACACGGTATAATCCGGCTTCCATTTATACGTAACTTAACTAATATATTTGAGATAATAGCTCCTCGTAGCTAGAAGCTATAACTCTGTGTGGATGAGGACACAGATGCTTACATGACCCCGGTACACGATATAATCCGGTCTCCATTCATACGTAACCTAACTGATATATATATTGGGATAATAGCTCCTCATAGCTAGAAGCTATAACTCTCTGTAGATGAGGACACAGTTGCTTACATGGCCCGGCATACGGTATAATCCGGCTTCCATTCATACGTAACCTAACTGATATATTTGGGATAATAGCTCCTCGTAGCTAGAAGCTATAACTCTGTGTGGATGAGGACACAGATGCTTACATGACCCCGGCACACGATATAATCCGGTCTCCATTCATACGTAACCTAACTGATATATTTGGGATAATAGCTCCTCATAGCTAGAAGCTATAACTCTCTGTAGGTGAGGACACAGCTGCTTACATGACCCGGCATACGGTATAATCCGGCTTCCATTTATACGTAACCTAACTGATATATTTGAGATAATAGCTCCTCAATACCTTTCATTATCTGTTTCATTATCGTCGCCTCGCATTACACGAACGGTAGGCACTGTGACCTTTCACGACTTGTCTAGTAAGTTCTTGAATTCGAATGTTCTTGAAACACCAATCACTTTAGACCTTTAGCGTTGCAGTGAGTCAGTGGAGTTTTAGAAATGAGCTTTTGAAGTGACAGACTTACGTATAAATAGATAGAAAATAGAGTTAATAATGGTATTGTGGCAGGATAAATTAGTGATTGGTACAAACGGTTAGTTTTTGTAATGCCATACCAGCTTTAAATTTGTAGAAACTGATTTTTTATTTATTTATAAAATAAATAAATACTAAGTTGATTAAATATTTTGCCAAATTTTTCATTTAAGCAAACCTGTAATATATCAATATTGAACAACAAACAAACAGACAGTTAGTAGTTATTTCAACACCAAGTTAATGTGTAATTTTGCATTGAACCATTCTAAGTATTACGGTTTCAAACACGAAATTCAAATAGCGTGACTGTACACATTACGAGAGATATCAGACTTCAAACTGTGGTGGCTGCCACGATATGACATGCAGTACGATAGTGGATTCCTCTACCTAGCTCATTCAGTATTCTAACTGAATTACTGCTGATTGAACGAAATACTGACTTATAAATGTAATTGGTTTTAATATTTAACTCAAGTATAAGTAACTATTACAGATATAATCACTACAATTTATTTAAATCACTGGTAAAAATGTAATTTACTGGAAAAAATTTATATGGAAATAACATCTGTATAAAACAGTAGTAGTGAAATATTACCTACCCAGGTATAATTCAAGAACGGTCTCTGTAAAATGTGAAATTTGTTTATACATTTTTAAGTTGGCAAATGTATTGCTGTTTGTGTGTGAAGCCCTGTATGTGTGTTGTGTTCTAATATTTCGTTCGTTTATTTTGTCTTGGTGTTGGATAACAGTTAAGGTTGCTTAGGTAGATTGCTCCTTTCTAAACATACGCCCATCACCACTTAGTTGATTGGTACCACTCACTTGCTATGCAGCTTCGGCTCACTTTGGAAACTTTGCGTTGAACAAAGCAGTAGAACTTTGCATGTACAAAGTGAAGCTGTTTCGACGCTTTTTCATCTTTTCAGACACAGATATAGGTCGGCTGTCACTGTATTGAAGCTTACTCTGTTGAAGGTTGAGAGCTTTAATTTGCCTTCAAGTACTATCCCGGGCAGTGTAGGAGAATAAATCTAGAATAAAGCTTGCTCAGTTTTATTTTAAAACATATCCTTTATTTAATTTATACTTTTGGAATATTCCATGTGAATTTCCATATAATTCTATATTGGACCTTATTTAGAATATCTGATGATCTCTCGATGTCAATCTTTGAGTCGGAATTATAGACAACGAGCAATCAACTCTCTCGTCGTAACTGGCACAACGTATATCTATGGAGCGTGCCTCATTTTGTAAAAACTACATCATTCTATGTTTTAATGAATATGAACCTGCACATTCCTATCTCTCAAATTTAACTATAGTTTAATGCCTATTATTCTTTCTTAAGAAATTATAAAACCAAAAACAAGAGAGGCATGGATGAGAAAGAGACAACCTGGTTGCACTTTTCTTATAATATAGGAGATGTAGGAGATGGCAGATAAGTCCATCTTTGGAAGAAGCCGCTGATTGAACGCATCCGAAGCCTTTGGAGGCTAAAAAGCTCCTGCTACGAGAATCACAGGAAGGACAACTCCTCATGTCTTATCTTCATTAAGATTAGACCTTTTAGCTTTAAATCAGCCTTATTTTTACCAGTTATGCCAGACAATGGTTAGTTATCTTAGGACAGCAGGATAGGAAGTATTTTGGACTTTTTCGTTTCTTGAGACCCACAAAACAGCCCAAAACACTGTGATGCTGCACTGGCTATGAATGAAAAATCTAAGAACAATTTTCCTGTCAAAATGTAACAGAAAAACTGCTATCCATCTAAGAATTTCGTGGATAACTCTTACAGTTACCCATTTTTACGCTAAATATAATAGTCATCATTAAGAAACTCTATTGCTCTAACAGTTTTGGGTTAAAAGAGAAAACATTACCGTGCATTTCTGAGATCCACGGTATCTTTTAAGTAAGGCACATTAATAAATATTCTTGGTCACAATTCTTTCAAACACCATAAAAGAGTTTACGGGTTATTAAGAGCAAATAAAATTATGCCTTGGAAATACTAACCACTTGTATGTGTGACAGATTTAAAATTTCAGGCCGTCATCTAGCCGAAGAACTGATAAATTCACTGTGCTCAGTCTAGCAAAGGTTTTTTAAATTAGCGGTGTTTGTAAATTATAAGACTTATGTATTCCAATGTAGGTTCATTTCAGGATGATTTATGCCTTCCAGTCGAATCTACATGGGGTGCATCAAACACCGATGTGTCGCTTTTATCAGAGCAACACTCCATATATCCAGAGACGGCACTGCAAAAATCTAGTTACTGCAGAGAATAATTTTTACAGTCGTTGGGGTTCCTTAATTAAGGGCTGTTGCTAGCTTGGAAATTAGGAAGCTATGTCTTTTATCCGCATTGACTTTAGAGCCTGGTCTTTGAAACGATTCCAAAATACAGGCTGACCAGGACAGGCCTTTTCTTATACTAGTGTCTTGATGGGGGTCCAGCCCACTATTTATACTCCTTAGATCTCGAGACAAGGCGGTCCCTACCCTCTAACTTACTCATCCTGAACATTCTGTGTGTGTGGGTTCTGTTGTAGTTCTTTAATTTTATCATAGGAAAAACACATCTTGTTAGTTAACTCATAAATTAACTATAACCATAAGCGTTACAACTATTAAACACCTTATTATAGCACTACAGGCTATATTAAAATACAATACTCATAAGCTATTACAAAATATCGTTAAAAATATGATTATAATTAAAACTAGAGAATCGTATCGAATCATTAAAAATAATGAAACCTTGACACCGATATAGATTCTAACGTATCTTAACTTGAATGGAAATTTCAGGTATTTAATCCCTATCTCAAACTCATAATTAGTCTCGAATGCAGCTCAATCGGATGATGCTTGTGACTTAGTCTGTTCTCTAGTTTAATCATCCAAAATATAAGGTAATGAATCCCATTTTAAACTGTAACATCTTTGTGCTTATACATTGCAAATTGAATCTTTGCTCCTAGACTATGAAATATCATCTGAATACAAATTATCCGAAGTAAATCTACAGAACCACATTAACTATATTTATTACCATTTATCCAGAAAGTATTTTTAAAGCAGGAATGGAAGTTTGCTGTGGTGTGTTCTATATAAAAAATTAGTTTTCAAGTGTTGTGTAAACTCAGTTTGCAGAAGTAATCATGCGGATTGTTTGTAACACTCTTCAACTATTCTCGAGCGATCCTGAGATCCGACAATATCCAGCAAATCTGCTTTGTATGTATTATATTTTATACATATTTATAGGTTTAATAATTCCCGAGGTTTTTCATAATGCACTTTAACGACGAGGAAAATATTAAATCGATTTTACAGTTCTATAATTCTGATAAACAACACTGATTATAAATATTTGTTGTTGCCATGAGATGGGTCTATTATGTGGCCATATTTAAGTCAAAAGCATGGCTTGTAGAATAAAATGAAAAAGGTCAAAAGATGTACGAAAACATTTGTCTGTTGAAAAAGAAGGATCTCCTAAACAAACAAACAAACACACACACACACACACACACACACACACACACACACACACACACACACACACACACACACACACATGCATATATGATTTCATTACGTTAAATCCCTGTACCTTCATCGAACTCAATCTTGTCTGTGGAAATGAATGAAATATGATACAATATCATTTAAGGTCAAAATATTAAATTATCCGATATTAACGGCTTTTCCAAATTCCATAGAGGAACATGCTCTTCATTAAACGTGAAATTTACTAAGTATAAATAATGTTACATAAAACACTTCAAGTCTAGATCTATTCGTTCGTGATATACGAGGCGAAAAACATACACACAGGCAGATACACATACAGAAAAGGGATTTTCCGAAGCCCTTAGTAAAGAAGATTTTAAGTTCATAGTTAAATTAATTTCCGATATATTCTGAATATTAATATGCTCAGCCAAATTCAATGAAGGGAATATGTACCGTAATGTAACTTTAACTTGTTTATATATAAGAAAAATCTCAAAATGCAAATTAATGCCATACGACTCCCATCATGGTTACTAATAGACCAAAGTAAACAAGTAAACTCAAGCGTAGCCAAATCCTATGGAGTTACATGCACCTCATAGAAATGAAACATTATGCCAGATTTAAAATCTATAAATCACTCCGTTTTAACAAATCGTGTGATATACAGACAGAAAATACATTTTTCCGAGGCCTCAAGTGATAGGCTTCCCTATCGTTTAAATAATTGTGCACTGTTTATTTTCCTGTATTAATATTGAATTTTAATTATTGAAATCGGTCGCGGGCTTTTCCAGAGAGTCGTCATCAGTCAGACGCCTGAAAACCAAAAGTGAGAATCTAAGGAATCCAACTAATGAAAGAAAATAACTTCAAAAAATTATTGACATATTTAATAAATAATATATAGTGACCTTTATTGTCAGTCTTGTGGTTTATTGGCTAAGTATCGTATTTTTATGTTCCTCTCTCCACAGACCCCCCCCCTCCCCAACAACTCATCTTTAAAGTGGACATGTATTATTGGTTGATCCGGTTTCACATATAACTGAAGATGAACTTCCACAATTAGGTGGAAACATTTCAAGAATCAATATTTCGATGTAGTATGAAGCTTAAACACTTGGTAATACTACCTCAATATCAACAGCGTAAAGCTATAATCTAAAATAAAACTAGAATCTTGCGGAGACTTGCAACTATTTCAATAGGTATTATTTCTATAAACTAAACATCTGCTCAATAAAGAAAAAAATCTCTCAATGTTTTTGTACAATATCAATTTCATTTAAGAACACACATTAGCTTATAGTATTAGAATAGATTTTATATACCAAGACCCATAGCTGTGTTCTGCGAGTACATACATAGTTCCACTATAGCCGTTTTATTTTGTAGGGATAATATCTATTAAACGTTTCAGTGCTACAATGATGCTGAAGGGAGGCATGTGTAGCATTTTAATAATTAAACCCTCAAAAAAGGATAATGGTATTAAAAGACTCTTCTACAGAGGTAATGTTTCTACATGACATGCCAGTGTTCTGCGAGTACATTCACTGTCAGGCTAAAGCCATTGTATTTAGTAGCAATAACATTCTTCATTCGATTCAGTACTAAATCGATGCTAAGGGAAGTCAAGTGCGGTATTTAGATAATTATTCCCGATTTTAGGCTGAGGTAACTAAAGGTCTCTTTTACAAGGGTATTGTTGGCACATCACAGTATTCCACAGTGCAATCATTGTTCGGCTACAGCTATTGTATTAAATAGCAATAACATTCTTTATTCGGTTCAGTACTAAATCGATGCTAAGGGAAGTCAAGTGCGGTATTTAGATAATTATTCCCGATTTTAGGCTGAGGTAACTAAAGGTCTCTTTTACAAGGGTATTGTTGGCACATCACAGTATTCCACAGTGCAATCATTGTTCGGCTACAGCTATTGTATTAAATAGCAGTAACATTCTTCATTCGGTTCAGTACTAAATCGATGCTAAGGGAAGTCATGTGCGGTATTTAGATAATTATTCCCGATTTTAGGCTGAGGTAACTAAAGGGCTCTTCTACAAGGGTATTGTTGGCACATCACAGTATTCCACAGTGCACTCATTGTTCGGCTACAGCTATTGTATTAAATAGCAGTAACATTCTTCATTCGGTTCAGTACTAAATCGATGCTAAGGGAAGTCATGTGCGGTATTTAGATAATTATTCCCGATTTTAGGCTGAGGTAACTAAAGGTCTCTTTTACAAGGGTATTGTTGGCACATCACAGTATTTCACAGTGCAATCATTGTCCGGCTACAGCTATTGTATTAAATAGCAATAACATTCTTCATTCGGTTCAGTACTAAATTGATGCTAAGGGAAGTCATGTGCGGTATTTAGATAATTATTCCCGATTTTAGGCTGAGGTAACTAAAGGTCTCTTTTACAAGGGTATTGTTGGCACATCACAGTATTCCACAGTGCAATCATTGTTCGGCTACAGCTATTGTATTAAATAGCAGTAACATTCTTCATTCGGTTCAGTACTAAATCGATGCTAAGGGAAGTCATGTGCGGTATTTAGATAATTATTCCCGATTTTAGGCTGAGGTAACTAAAGGGCTCTTCTACAAGGGTATTGTTGGCACATCACAGTATTCCACAGTGCAATCATTGTTCGGCTACAGCTATTGTATTAAATAGCAGTAACATTCTTCATTCGGTTCAGTACTAAATCGATGCTAAGGGAAGTCATGTGCGGTATTTAGATAATTATTCCCGATTTTAGGCTGAGGTAACTAAAGGTCTCTTTTACAAGGGTATTGTTGGCACATCACAGTATTTCACAGTGCAATCATTGTCCGGCTACAGCTATTGTATTAAATAGCAATAACATTCTTCATTCGGTTCAGTACTAAATTGATGCTAAGGGAAGTCATGTGCGGTATTTAGATAATTATTCCCGATTTTAGGCTGAGGTAACTAAAGGGCTCTTCTACAGGGGTATTGTTGGCACATCACAGTATTCCACAGTGCAATCATTGTCCGGCTACAGCTATTGTATTAAATAGCAATAACATTCTTCATTCGGTTCAGTACTAAATTGATGCTAAGGGAAGTCATGTGCGGTATTCTGGCTATATTAATCTCACTTGAATGCTAATGGCACTAAAGGGCTCTTCTACAGGGTTAATGTTGTACACATTACAGTATTTTGCGCGTTCATACATTGTTCCACTACAGCTATTATATTCAGCAGCAATAACATTCTTCAAACGGTTCATTACTAGATTGCTGCTGGCAGGCAGTGCGGCATTCTGGTTAATTAATCCTACACGAATGCTTATGTCTCTAATAGTCTTTTCTACAGTGCTAATGTCTCTGTAATGTTTATAAGAGTGTTCTTCGAGTATATGAATTGTCCCGCTACAGGCATTGTCTTCAGCAGTATAACGGAATGAACTAAAAAAGCTTCAATTTTAATGTAGGCGTCACTTTTATAAGTTTTATGATGGGTATTGTCCCTCTATGGCTAAGCGTTAGGGAATGATGTTTCACCGATCTTACGAATAATCATGATAGCAACGAAATTATATCAGTATAAATACATTTTTAAGCAATATTATTACAATAAATTGAGATCCTAACAGGTAACAACACATAATGTCACCTATTTGTGACTTCGTAAGTAATATTTTATTATTTAACACAAACATTATACCTAACTTTATGAACATTTTGTAATGTATCATGTAGTTACTTTGAGAAGGTTTTAATTTGTAGATATTCCACATTATTTTGCACTTAACTTCTACATATACCAGATTGGTTTGATGAAATTTTAAGTCCAAGCTGAGCGTCATTGAAGCCAGTTATATAGTATTCAGTTAGTAGTAGTTTTGTTTCATGCAACCTGAAAGTTGATCCATTTCTTTTGGGTGAGCATAAATACAATACTAATTTAATAATAATAGACGCTTCTCGTATGTTATCTTGTAACACTAACGTGATTTAATACAGTTAAAAAACGTTACAACTCCGCAACACCTTACAGGTCAAACAAGGCATTACTAATAACCACCCATCAAGCCCATTAACAAGTTGTGGTTCACTCAAAGTGTATATTTAAAATGGAGGTAATTGTAAAAGGAGTCATTAACGTAGTCAGCCATCTTGGACTACATCGACGGTGTATACGGTTCATTGTGTTTCAAAGTATATCTACAGAAATTGTAGCATCATTTTATTAAACTTCAATTATGTTTCTAAATATACAAACGCAGTCGGTGATTTCTATAAAATAAAAAAGTAATATAGTTCGTTATAGCAATAGAATTTATGAAATCACCATATTCATAATTTTAAGTTACAAGCAAGTGGTTATATTAAGTGAATGTTGAGTTTTAAACTATCATTTCCTAAGAAATGGGCTTTAGTCAAAGTTGATTCAAAGTATCAAATCGGTAATTTAAATGCAGAATTAGTATAAATATTGGTAATATTCGTGTGAAATCCTACCCACAATTCGTGAACAGAACACACAACAGAATGTCGTGAATCACGAAGAGGTGACTTACCTGTCACTGCGAACACGAGACTAAGTTTAAGGACACTCCTAGTCACGGAATATCGGTAACGTCTTAAACTCGCTTTCTATTGTAGTACCGCTTATTCTTTTGAATTAAAGAATAACAAATTTCCATGCTAAAGCTTTTCCGTTAACTCTATGTTTATGTCATAAGTATTAAATTGCGTTGTGTTTAGTCCGTCACTATGCATTCACCGGAAGGTTAAGTTTACCAGGAGAGCAAGTGAATGTCAACAAGTTCATTTCACGAAAGGACTGATGTGCAAAATAAGGAAAGTTAACAGTAAAATTAGTGAACGTAATTTAGTTATTCATGACATCATTAGATAGGGAATAATTAGTTTATTTTTATCAAGAGTTAAATTCATCAGATGATTTAGTTTTCAATGGAAAGCATCCATCCTCTTTGTTTCTTTTCTCTTGCTTATTATTTCCTTGACCTCCTCATCCGTCAGTCATGCGCTCGGAATATATATCATAACTATTAGTTTCTTTCTCACACGCTACGACGCTTTCAAATCAAGTTCCTTGGTGTCATCTCTCAGCAGTTTCGTTCTATGACTTCCACCCTGTTCCTTTGTCCCCTATTCCATTCCTGTGGATCTATATCCAGTTTATCTAGATCTATAAAACAATAATATATTTTATTGCTTGAACCAATTACAATATTGCATGGCATGCGTCAAAGTAACTATATAAGATACATAACTACATCAGATGAATGACGTTCTTCAGGGTAAATAAATACAATGCAATAAAATTATTATATGTATCAGAACCGGCAATTTCGTCGTTGTTGTTAATTAAAAGTTTTACCACAGCAGCCCATCATCAACTCATCAACACGCCTTTGACATAAGAAAATGTTTTAGTGGATTTTTGAAATTTTTTGTTTTATTGAGCTGTTTGATGCCGTAAGGAACCTATTGATTAGTCTCACTCCAACATGGTAAATGTTTGAAAGCTGCCGTTCTGTGCTGTTCGCCTCTAGTCCCGTATTGGTGGACATTCCTGCCCCGTTCAAACGTGTATTTAAGTCGGCAGTACAGGGCAACATCGAGAATATAGAGACCAGGCAAAACTCTTTGAAATCTGTATTTGGACAACTTCCCCACAATCTCATGCCGCATGTCAGACGTGGGTGTATCAGACTGAAATACATCATGAGCTTCTATATCCTCTTATAACATCAAGTTCATCTAGATAGTTTCACAAGCTTCTCTTAGTTTTTCTACACCTCCTTATTTTTGCTATACACTTTTCCTATTATGGTAAGTTTAAGAACCGGGAGCAATATCTTCTCATGATTTGGCGTCCGTATATAGTTATTCTCGTGTTACTACACTTTCTCAACGTTTTATAATTATTTCCTCAAAATCCTTCACTACTTTCACTAAACCACTTCGTGCATCTACTACGGTTTCATACTAGACTCTTTTTCCCTGGATTTTTTTTGTCTCTTTAACGCTCCCATAAGCATATGCCGAATATATCTATATATGATTTGGTATATTTTTGCCTTTCTGTTTTTTTTTTTTTTTTTTTTTTTTGTTTTAACATTCCACATTGAGTACTTTCGTAATATCTAGTCCTATCTATGTACTTAATGTCTTCAAAGACTTTGTTTTATCTCTGGGAGCAAAGGGAACAAACTTTCTTTTTTTTTTGTTTTTTTTCTTCTCTTTAATTTTAAACTTTGAGGCTCCAAAACCGCTAATAAAAAGAGAGGGTCTCCTTATAAGAACCCTTCTTCCCTTTACCTACTTCTCTCCCTAAGTTATTTCTCTTAAAGGTTTCTTCTTTTTAACCGTACTATCATAGCTGAATAACTTTCTTCTACTAAGTTTTGTTTATATTCTTCCATTTTCTGGCTCTCCTAGCACTGGTTTTTACAAGTAGAATCAATCAACTAACAGATAACCGAATGATATATTTCACACAAGATTTTGTTAGGCTCCCCTGTACTTGTTGATTGCTTTCTGTTAATTTCTCTGAGTGTCCTCTGCCCTCCATAATAAACTTTGAATGTAACTTGTCTTGCTTTAAAGTAGCGTTTTAATACTAAATTACACTAAATGTTCGCTATTATGTAGTTAATTGTGCACCGAATGCTATCAACCGAAGAGCATTTTGAGAGTAAAAACACAAATTGTGAAGCTAAAGAAAGAATTGGGAAATTTTATTGAATGAGACATATTTAGGCAATTTTAGATTACCACGTTGTTTTCATTTCTAATACTCGTTGTTATAATAGAATCGTTCAGTAACGATAAACCGTCAATACGTTTGTTCGCAAAAATTTAAATTGGCTAATCAAGTGCTGGATTTTACAAGTTGGTAATTTACAACTACGTACGAATACGGAAAGGAATTATATTTTATAGGTCTCTTAGATGTATATTTCGAGCCTTTATCCGGTTATTTATTTAATGGCGTTTAAGTAAAATAAGTTATGACGTAGGGTATAACATTAGCTTTCTGGGGCGAGACTAATGTGGGGTTTCCGGAAGTGTGTTTATCTAAACTGTATGCTGAATTCAAGCTCAGCACTGATTACCCAGGCTCGCTTCTGTTAGTGGAAAGGCAG
This sequence comes from Homalodisca vitripennis, assembly GCF_021130785.1. Lineage (NCBI taxonomy): Eukaryota > Metazoa > Arthropoda > Insecta > Hemiptera > Cicadellidae > Homalodisca > Homalodisca vitripennis. The sequence goes on from NC_060210.1 coordinate 18,910,346, forward strand.
GCAGTTGGGACAAACATTAGTTTACTGCGGCGAGACTAATGTGGGGTGTCCGGAGTGGTATTTATCTAAAATGTATGCTGAATTCAAGCTCAGCACTGATTACCCAGGCTCGCTTCTGTTAGTGGAAAGGCAGGCAGTTGGGACAAACATTAGTTTACTGCGGCGAGACTAATGTGGGGTGTCCGGAGTCGTATTTATCTAAACAGTATGTTGAATTCAAGCTCAGCACTGATTACCCAGGCTCGCTTCTGTTAGTGGAAAGGCAGGCAGTGGGACAAACATTAGTTTACTACGGCGAGACTAATGTGGGGTGTCCGGAGTCGTATTTATCTAAACTGTATGCTGAATTCTAGCTTAGCACTGATTACCCAGGCTCGCTTCTGTTAGTGGAAAGGCAGGCAGTTGGGACAAACATTAGTTTACTGCGGCGAGACTGATGTGGGGTGTCCGGAGGTCGTATTTATCTAAAATGTATGCTGAATTCTAGCTTAGCACTGATTACCTAGGCTCGCTTCTGTTAGTGGAAAGGACAGGCAGTTGGACAAACATTAGTTTACTGCGGCGAGACTGATGTGGGGTGTCCGGAGTCGTATTTATCTAAAATGTATGCTGAATTCTAGCTTAGCACTGATTACCTAGGCTCGCTTCTGTTAGTGGAAAGACAGGCAGTTGGGACAAACATTAGTTTACTGCGGCGAGACTGATGTGGGGTGTCCGGAGTCGTATTTATCTAAAAATGTATGCTGAATTCTAGCTTAGCACTGATTACCCAGGCTCGCTTCTGTTAGTGGAAAGACAGGCAGTTGGGACAAACATTAGTTTACTGCGGCGAGACTGATGTGGGGTGTCCGGAGTCGTATTTATCTAAAAATGTATGCTGAATTCTAGCTCAGCACTGATTACCTAGGCTCGCTTCTGTTAGTGGAAAGGCAGGCAGTTGGGACAAACATTAGTTTACTGGCGGCGAGACTAATGTGGGGTGTCCGGAGTCGTATTTATCTAAACTGTATGCCTAAATTCTAGCTCAGCACTGATTACACAGACTCGCTTCTGTTAGTGGAAAGACAAGCAGTTGGGACAAACATTGGCTTACTGCGGCGAGACTAATGTGGGGTGTCCGGAGTCGTATTTATCTAAACTGTATGCTGAATTCAAGCTCAGCACTGGTTACCCAGGCTCGCTTTTGTTAGTGGAAAGACAGGCAGTTGGGACAAAACATTAGTTTACTGCGGAGAGACTAATGTGGGGTGTCCGGAGTCGTATTTATCTAAACTGTATGCTGAATTCAAGCTCAGCACTGATTGCCCAAGCTCGCTTCTGTTAGTGGAAAGGCAGGCAGTGGACAAACATTAGTTTACTACGGCGAGACTAATGTGGGGTGTCCGGAGTCGTATTATATCTAAACTGTATGCTGAATTCTAGCTTAGCACTGATTACCCAGGCTCGCTTCTGTTAGTGGAAAGACAGGCAGTTGGGACAAACATTAGTTTACTGCGGCGAGACTGATGTGGGGTGTCCGGAGTCGTATTTATCTAAACTGTATGCTGAATTCTAGCTTAGCACTGATTACCCATGGCTCGATGCTGTTAGTGGAAAGACAGGCAGTTGGGACAAAACTAGTTTACTGCGGCGAGACTAATTTGGGGTGTCCGGAGTCGTATTTATCTAAACTGTATGCCTAATTCTAGCTCAGCACTGATTACACAGACTCGCTTCTGTTAGTGAAAAGTCAGGCAGTTGGACAAACATTGGCTTACTGCGTGCGAGGACTAATGTGGGGTGTCCGGAGTCTTTTTATCTAAACTGTATGCCTAATTCTAGCTCAGCACTGATTACACAGACTCGCTTTCTGTTAGTGAAAAGTCAGGCAGTTGGGACAAACATTGGCTTACTGCGGCGAGACTAATGTGGGTGTGTCCGGAGTCTTATTTATCTAAACTGTATTGCTGAATTCAAGCTCAGAACTGATTACACAGACTCGCTTCTGTTAGTGAAAAGTCAGGCAGTTGGGACAAACATTGGCTTACTGCGGCCGGGACTAATGTGGGTGTCCGGAGTCGTATTTATCTAAACTGTATGCTGAATTCAAGCTCAGAACTGATTACACAGACTCGCTTCTGTTAGTGAAAAGTCAGGCAGTTGGGACAAACATTGGCTTACTGCGGCGAGGACTAATGTGGTGTCCCTCTGGAGGGCGTGTTTAATCTAGCTGTATGCTGAAACCCAAGCTCGGGGACTGATTACACAGACTCGCTTCTGTTAGTTGAAAAGTCAGGCAGTTGGGACAAACATTGGCTTACTGCGGCGAGACTAATGTGGGGTGTCCGGAGTCGTATTTATCTAAACTGTATGCTGAATTCAAGCTCAGAAACTGATTACACAGACTCGCTTCTGTTAGTGAAAAGTCAGGCAGTTGGGACAAACATTGGCTTACTGCGGCGAGACTAATGTGGGGTGTCCGGAGTCGTATTTATCTAAACTGTATGCTGAATTCAAGCTCAGAACTGATTACACAGACTCGCTTCTGTTAGTGAAAAGTCAGGCAGTTGGGACAAACATTGGCTTACTGCGGCGAGACTAATGTGGGGTGTCCGGAGTCTTATTTATCTAAACTGTATGCTGAATTCTAGCTCAGCACTGATTACACAGACTCGCTTCTGTTAGTGAAAAGTCAGGCAGTTGGGACAAACATTGGCTTACTGCGGCGAGACTAATGTGGTGTCTCTGGAGGCGTGTTTAACCTAGCTGTATGCTGAACCCAAGCTCGGGACTGATTACACACACTCACCTCTGTTAGTGTAGCACTTATATACAGGATGTCAACAAGAACTTAGCGTATTTTCTGCAGTGGGTGGTAGAACAAAATTAATGACATTTTCCCTTTAAAAAGTGCACTACCTTACTTCATTTAGTATCTGAGGACGTACTCCCACTTAGTGACACCTGGTATTTAAATTCCAAATATTTATATGTAGCAAATTGTATTATTGTAAGCTACTCACATTAAGTAATCTTGTTATTTCTTCGATAAGCGCGAAAACAAACTAAAGAATTTTGTTTCTGGTACATAGTAGTATAACATCCTGAAAGTCCATACCACTAAGGGTGGCCGATGAGAAATGAGAGGGTGTTAAACATCCCGTATTTCGTTTGCCGCCTATATCACAGTGGGGGTTAATCTTACAGTAACGTTAGTTTTGTAAAAAACGCAATAACGTTTTCTACATCTTTTAACTTATAGCATTTTCTCTTTCTTTTACCGTTAATAACATATAACACATTCTCCGTCAAATTGTGTTTCCATTGCCTGAAACCTTCATTCAACCAAAACTCTTTCAATGAACATATTGCATAGTATTATATTTATTTCAACATGATGTTATGCGTTATAACATGTTATGAAGTTACTCCTAAGGTAGATAATTTAAAGATGATTAATGGGATGAATAATTATTGCGGGTATCGAAGAATTTAGAATAATATTCTAATGACTTTCTGCACTCTTATTTATACTCGTCTCTAAAACGATAGCTTTATGTCAATATCTACAGAATTTTGATAATTCTTTCATAAACTTCCATTAACTGGTTCAAGTTGACTTTAAAACAATGGATAAAATTATCAGGCTTTCATTCTTCAGAATAAAGTTGCACCGGTTTGATCAAGGTCTTTCCCTTTCGGAAATTTCATCAGCAACAAAACACGACAGAGATAAATTTTCAGTAGATAATCACGCTCTTCCAGAAAATTTAAAATTGTAAGATAAAGATGAATAATATCAAAGATATTTGCAAGTATAAGTTGAAACCATATTCTCTGGCCTTCTTCAATGAAAATGGATTGAGTAGAACTCATAAACGAAACCACCAAAATGTCTTGCTATTTGGCTAAATGTGGTTATACGCTTCCATGGAAGTTTCCTGTCACATAAAGTAGTTGGAATAAAGGATGTGCGGTATTAAATATATGCCAGATACTCCTTATATTCATTAAGATTCACTACAGTAAGGAGCTGAAGAATATTGTTCGATGCGTACTAAAATTCTCGCAGCAACATAAAATAATTAGTAGCACCGAAATCGACTGAAGACTAAATTAAATTGTCTACTACTTTCTTTTGAAAAACCTTTAGTAGATTTGAAACACTGGAGACAGGTATTCAGGAAAAGATTTAGTGCCAAAGGGTTTTTTCTAATATGACCAGTTTAAAAGGGCTTATACATCAATAACTTGATTAGATATAACAAATGTAATGTTATCGGATATTATAGTATATTGCAATATAATAATAATATAATTAAAGATATATATAATAGTAGTAAAGTTCGTTACTTATTGAAAAATAAAATACCTGTGCCCACTGTTTAGATTTCCAATCTATTGAAGTTCTAAATGATCATCAGCTGAACTAATATGATAGATAACACAAGGTAACTTACGCTTGCAGTTAATTGGAAAACGCGCAGAATCTAATTAGCAAATATTCTAATATATAATTATCCTAGATAATTTAAGTACAGTTTCAATGCCACAGTTTATAAATGTATTCTTATCTACTCTGAAACTTTTGTAATTCTTAAAAAGAGAAAAACACATTGTAAAAGAGAAAAAGTTGTGTTCTGACCTTATTATCTACTATTTAATTGTAAAGTATCAGCGTGAATTCACGATTTTATCGTTCGTAACTAATGCGTTTAAGTTTATGTAAATTGCAAACCGTCATCTGTATAAATGCTTGGTTTCAAAGAAATCACTCTCCGTTGATTGGTTGTATTGATGAATGGGATGGCGTTGTCTTGATAAATACTTTTTTTAACAAAATCGTTCCTTTCTTCCGCCAGCTTCTTTGTCTCTTTGTGAGGGCAAGCAGCTGCACTTAATTTAACACAATCATAATAACTGTGTGTTTTAAAGCTAAAAATAGCATGCAATTGAATTTTACCGAATGCATTTTAAGGTCATAAATAATATTGATCATGTTATGAAAAAAGTGTATAGTTTTATAATTGATTGTATTGTTACTATATTACCGCACCTGAATGTTTTTTTTACACAAAGATACATCTTAGATTGTAATGACCGCATCGGCTGCTAAATCTTTTATTTTAAAGTATTAGTTTTTTTTATAACCAGTGACTATTGATTGCACTATCTATCACTTTACAGGTACCAAACCTCCTACTTTCTCTGTTGGATCTCTCACACACCACTGGTCCATGAGTGCTATATTATAAAAGGCTAAACAGAGGATTGCGCTCTTCTGAAAAGAAAAAAAAACATTGTTACACATAATTATTTCAAAGTTGATAATCTAATTCATTTTTTATGAATTATGAGGTACGTGTTCGGCTGGGTCCAATCATAAAACGATGAGATCGATGGAGCTTGTGCGAGTAGAGAGCGCTTGGGGAAGCTCTCACAATAACGACAACAAAGCGGTATAACAGACTGGAGAATACATATATTGATTGGACAAACAACTAGTGCAAACAACTGACGCCGCAGTTGACCCAGTTATATTATAGTCCAGGCACGTCCTCTTGTTCTAAACTAGATTTTCTTCACCTGTTTTTTTAATGTAAACCTGTCATCGCTATCTTAAGAGTTTAAATAATTATTGTACCTAGTTAGGTACATCGTAGGCTACGTATTAATCTTTTTAGAACCAAGTGCACTTTTTGAAGTCCGGTTAGAGAAATATATTTCATTTTGTTTTCTAACTATCATGCGGACAGACCGAAAGACAGGAGTACAAACTTTTCCGGTCATTAGAGTGATAGGTTTCGCTAATGCTCAGCCAATAAATAATACAGGAACTTATTATCCATATTAACCACTGAAGTACTGCCAGTAAAATTAAAAGATATGTACACCAACAAAATAATATAATTTTCTCAATATAGTATGCTATATTCGCTGTTTAGATACATAAATTACGAAGGTAAACGATTTCTACCGAAAGTAAATTTAAGTTGTGCGTACAAGTATATTAAGGTGGTGTGTAAATAATATTTAGATCATTTGATTTAAGTGATTTTTTAAGATATTTTCCACTTTGCATTATTTGAACCACAATAGTTTTTATTCTAATTCACATGAACCATGAAAAGAGAATTCTATGTTGAAATTAACATCTAAGGCTATATATTTTGTCCTGTAAAGAATAATATTATAAGTGTACACCAGAACGCAAAAATTCCTTACGTTGGGCGCGGAATCGAACCCGTGACTTCAAGGCCGCCTCCGAGTGTAACCCACCCTGACTCGATGTGCGGAGCTCACTTACAGTTTTGCCAGATATCATCAGGTATGTATCATCAGTGGGAGAAAATTGTTGTCTCACCAACTTAAGCCAATGGATTAGCAGTTGTATGCATATAGTATCATTTTTCATGAGCCCTATCACCTCTGTACATAAAATGTTTTAAATATTAAAGTTCATAATAATCATTAGTATTAAAATAAACGAAGTTAGTGCCTTATAAAGTAGGAATAAATTAATATATTTTTAATAACTATTTTTAGTTTAATAAGCAAATTAATTAAACAGAAAAATAAACAAATGAATACACTAGGTGACAGTATATTGAGATATAACCTACTGACTATTTAACAGTTGCTTTTATTTATTATTTAGATAAATTTGGATCTTTATACCATACGTTTGAATCCAAAAATTGTTATGAAGTATACGAAAGTAAGGCTTTTCCTGAAACCTTGCATATTTCAGGTTTAAATGGAAAACTGCTACCGTGCCTAAGGCTGTTCCACTGAAATCGAGTTTTTGTTTAACTTCGTCCATTTATTCGGCTTGAATGAAACTTTTGGATTATCGCACTGTAATAGAAAGTATCCCAATGCAATCAAACTTTGCAGCACTATAACTCGCTTACTAACTATTTCTGGATGATATATAAATATCATGAATACAAAAACCTTAGCTCTTTTAATTGTATATGTCAATGTACCTAATTTGAATCTGGAACGACTATTTGAAAGTAACTACAACTATTTTAAATTTGTAGGTGATCAATAATACGATTTAGACTCCTATTACATTACACACGTGTAAAAAGATCCACCCCAACATTCCTTAACATACTATTATATCCAGAAGATTTGAAAATATAATGTTATTACACTATAACTGCTGTATCTTTTAGGGAAAATGGAAAATGTAACAGCCTGTATTAGTTATCGGCTGAGCGTTAGCGAAATCTGTCACTTGAGCGACTGTAAAAGTTTTATTTCTGTCTGTCTGTCTGTCCGCACGATATCTCGAGAACGAACTGAACTACAGACTGAATATTTTGCATTAAGTCTCATGTCTGTGTTTGCAGCAAAGAATTCAATTAATGGTGATTTCACTTCAGGGGGTTTTCTGAGCATGAGCAAATTGATCTTATTTATTACCATAGTGGGGTCATGGAAAAGGTAGAATAGGTAAGTTTGCAAATAAACTCAATTTTCTCACAAGAGATGTTAGCATTTAGTAACACACGTATCCTAAGTAAGCGAAATTTTGAAGAAAATATTACATGAAATTTTGCATGGAGTCTCAGCGTATTCTGGTACACTCCACGTGCTGGATACATAAATCTAATATCCTATATTGTGGTATACATACATCTGGTATCTCATCCTGTGGTACACATAGATCTGGTATACATACATCTGGTACCTCATCCTGTGGTACACATAGATCTGGTATACATACATCTGGTACCTCATCCTGTGGTACACATAGATCTGGTATACATACATCTGGTATCTCATCCTGTGGTACACATAGATCTGGTATACATACATCTGGTACCTCATCCTGTGGTACACATACCTTTTCCGTCTATTTACTTTCCTGATAGTCAAATTAGGCTACAAATAAACAATTCTGAGGATTAAATACAACACTTGACTAAGCAACTCTCCAGTTATTTATTTACGTATTAAACAAAGCCCCCTGTTCAAATGAAACGCTCGGTAAACTTTTTATTTGAGCATATCGACGTACTAGTTCACTTATTATCATAGTAAAGTTGACTTAAAGATCAATTGGTTTTAATTGATAGTATACACATTGGTATTTAATTCACAACTAACTTTAACTACGTAGTTGATGATGAAATTTTCAGTGAATAAAGTAAGTTAATTTATTATAATATCCAAAATTACTTTACAATTAAATTGGCATCATCATATCACTAATGATAATCATGTAAGTTAATGTTTAATATATTCATTAGAAGTATGTATAAATATTTTCACAGTTCAAGAAACAATTTCATGTTTCGTATTAAAATAAAGCAAGGCAGATCTTTGCGAAGTGTATGACGTCACCGATATTCCGTGACTAGAATTGTCCTTAAACTTGGTCTCGTGACTGCCCTGACAGGGCTGCAGCTTTAGTTAGTCACCTTTGTCGTGATCCACAACAACTCTGTTGTATGTACTGTTCCCGAGGTCGTCGTGTCAGGACTGCAGCTTTGTTTAGCCACCACTTTCGTGATACAAACAACTAAGTTGTGTGTTCTGTTTCCGAGTTCACCTTGACAGCTTGAAGGTGATCTTGGTAGTTTTAATTAATAAAACTAATTAATTAAATTTTCTCCTTCATAATCATTAATTTATTTATTAAGAACTACACTAAGTTGATGCAATCTGATTTCAAAGTCACAGCTCTTAACATTTCTCTAGAGAAAAGAGGGAAGTTTACCACAAAATACTGGTTACGAATACAAATACTTTGCATGTGTTTAACATATTTATATATTTGTTTTGGTATATTTGCGTGAAATGTATTGTGGTCGTAATTAGAATATTTATTTAAATTCAAAACCAATAATGTAAAGATTATAAAATTATTTATTTAAGTGATACCACTTCAAAATATTAATTCTACTAGTACAAAAGGGCTAATTCTTAGGAAGTATTTTCTCCCAGAATACCCTAAGGAGACCTTAGTTATTTAAGCGACTTTTAAATTAAGGAGGTTAAAGAGCAGTAAATCGTTACGATCTCTTGATTTGTGGGAATCTGTCCTAAGGTTTTGGAATTATATTAACTTAGTTTTTAGTTAATTTTATAATATAATATAAATAATTGAGTACCAAATGACGGGAGAGGGTCCAGTGCAGCGCTACGTGCGGTAAATCTGCGGTCTTTTGAAATGAAAGTTCCCCCGGGAGAACTCGAGCCTTTACAATCAATCGTGTTGATTTCATTAGAGCCACTGAGCCCAATTGTGAGTTCTATGATATGATATACATCAGCTACCAAATCACGGGAGAGGGACCAGTGCGGCGCGGCGTGCGGTAAATCTGCGGTCTTTTGAAATGAAAGTTCCCCCGGGAGAACTCGAACCTTTACAATCAATCGTGTTGATTTCATTAGAGCCAATGAGCCCAATTGATGATGGGTGCCATTAGCCGACTATTTTTAGTTGTCAATTTCTCTTTGCAGATAATCATTTTAAGTATCTTGTTCTTTATTAAAAGATTTATATGTATAATGAAATAAAACACATGCTGCTTCTTTGAGTAGGGCCTAAATTTTAAAAAACAATATTAAAATAAATTATTGTAGTAGCATATGTTTTGAACATCAGTGATAATAATGTATGCCAATAAGTACAATGAGATTTAATTAACATTTCAAGTGATGTAGAATAAAATTAAAACTGCATAACATATCATATCATCTCTAGCGATATAACATTTTTGTTGACTAAGAATATTGTAATAATAAACTGTTTTTGAGGGTGGTTAGTTTAAATTATTTATAATAACAGGTAAAGTGATTAAAATATTTAAGGGGGCTGGCCCAGTAAAAAAAAATTTTTTTGCAACTTTTTTTATATTTTTAAATTTTTTCTTGTTTATTTACAATTAATTTGATGTAAATATCATGGGCATACGATTTTTTTTTGCTGAGTTACAGGTAAAAGTGTAAAGTGTAAAAGAATATTTTCAATCGGTCCGAGGAATTACACGGCGTACGGTATACAAAATATATTGGTGATGGGGACACATCCACTTTTACTAAAATAAGTGAAATGGAACCATATGGATCTGGTGTGAGTATTGTGAAAGAAGAGTGTGTTGGCCATGTCCAAAAACGTATGTACAGTAGACTAATGAAATTCAAAACCAAAGAACAAAGGAAAAGTACTTAGCGATGGAAAAAAATAAGTGGTAAAAGTAGGCTATCAGAACCTATTATCAACCAACTTTGCATTTATTATGGAAATGGAATTAGAAATAATAAAAATGATCTCATAAACATGCAAAAGGCAGTATGGGCCATCTGGAACCATAAAGCAAGTACCGATGAGCAGCCGCTCCATCATTTTTGTCCAGAAGGTAAAGAATCTTGGTGCCGTTACCAACAAGCAGTTGCTTCAAACAGTCTTGGGACTTTTAAACATAAAAACACTATCCCCAAAGCCATCATGCTGGAGATAAAACCAATATTTGTAGACCTAACAATGCCAAACCTCCTCCAATGATGTCTTATGGGAAAAACATAGAACTCCAACGACAGTTTCAACAGTATTTTGTGGTCACTGTGTCCTAAAAAAGGATTTGCAGGAAGGGATATTGTGGAAATAGCTGCTCATGAAGCTTCCCTGATATTTAATGAAGGGAATAATGCAAAGTCAAAAGTGCTAGACCACTTGAAAATCAAACCCGGAAAACACCTCAACAGCTGCATGGAGACTTTTGAGGTTCGACGAGTGCGCGACGCAAATAAAAGAACTATGTTTGGCAAGTCTGGAAGAAAGGAGAGCAAGGAGAAGGCTTAGAATAGAAAAGGAAAGTCAAGACAAGGAAAAGGAAGGTATTTCTTATGCTGCTGGAGGATTTTAGAGTACCATTTTAGTAAATTTATCAATAAAATATGTTTGTTTGCGATTTCCCGAAACATTGTTTTTTTCCTATTATTTACATCATAACTCCAAAAGTATTGGAGCAATCTTCACCAAATTTTCACCAGATCTTCATTTTAGCTGTTTAAATGGCTTGAACTAAAATTAAAATGGTGAGTAAAGTATTTCTTATATTCCAAGCCTATTACCTTCTAAAAACTCAATTTTTTTTTTGTAAAACTACTTTAAAATCAGTAATTTGTTTTATTTGTACATTTTTTGATATATTTTTAGTTCAGGCCAAGAAACTATTGCCTAGGAACAAGATACATTTTATTTTGTGAAATTATCTCATAAAGTAGATTATTTATCATGTTAAAACCATTAGACTAAAGATTTTTTTTGCAAAAATAAACAAAAATTTAAAAAAATATTAAATTTTATATTTACAATTTTGTTTTTTCTTAAGTGTGTATAAAAAGTCTATTTTGACTTAACCTGAAAGTTTCAAACAAATTGAGCAATATTTGACTGAGTACAAAATTGTTTTCCAAAACCATGCAAAAGTGATTGCGATAATGGGCCAGCCCCCTTAAAGAATAGTACACACTAAAGAAAATTGGTAATTTTTCAACACGTTCACGACGACGTGTACCCGATCGGTTACAGGTTGCTATGTATATAATTATTGAATTTTTATTATTTGCCTGTCTTGGTGGGTTGTTAAAATGTTATCCTGCGCTTAGATAAATACCTCAGACCATCGTATACCCCGTTGGGCACACGATTTCTTAATTTTTTAGGTAAATATTTTATTGATCTACCCCATGGGGAACACGGAGAAATATTGCAATACATAATGACATAATTGTTGTATTGCAAAGTTGCAAATCCTAAATACCTTTCTCTTTACTGAGACGTTTGAACAAACAAAAAAACCGATTACGATTTTTAACCTTTATTACTGAAAAATTCGACGTCAAATAAAAACGTCTGGAAAAACGGTGACGTCGTGAAAGAGTTTAATAAAATGGTACCAATCAATTTATAAAAGTGATTGATGTTTAAATTCACGTGGTTTAAAACATACAGCGTTTTAAATGGTTAAAATTGTATTCGTCTTATTATTTTAAAATTTTTTAACCATGGACGAAAGAAATACGATGAAATTCATACTAAAATAATCACTAATATTCTAAATATATCAGGCAACGCTTCTCTATATTAATCTCACTTATGAATGGCATTAAACAAAGAATAAGATGTCGTCGCCGACTTTTTAGGATCTCTGTAGAAGAACATGACTCAACAAGATTACAGGAGTGAAGTCTATGACAGCGTCAGATTCTAGAAAAATAAAAATTTAAACCAGGACTGAAACATACTGATACAATCTTAGCGATCTCGTTTTAAAATTTCGAAAAAATACAGTAACAAGACAAACCTTAAAACAATGCAAGTACTAAGTTATATGCCACATCTGAGTATAGTGAACTCCCGGGCGTTCCCTCGGTTTTAATAACGGTCTGTTTAAGGCAAATATGTTTAATATTATTGGAAGAGCGTACAAAAGTGTACGCTTTTGTACTATTTTATTAATAAAGAAACACAAATTAGTAACATGCACATTGTAAATTGAAAGATATCTCTACCTTTACGTAAAATAATTTGTATTTATTTCCAATCCTTATATAAAAAAAAACCAGTTTTCGGGAGAAAGATATTGACTTCATCTATTCAACGCGTGACAGAGACATATTTTAGTCGGTACTGAGCTCTTGAGTCTCTCCTGTAACAGTGAATAATGTAACAGTGACAGACGGTGACTGATTGATATCAACGGTGTAACAGTGACTTCCATCGTTATCTATTTCTACATATTTGTAATATAAATAGTAGAAGTGTTTCGTCCCAACAGACAGCCTACAGAATAATTATTGCTTATTGATGTGTGTGTGTTATATTGTGTGCCGATAAGTGGATTTTTTAATACATAAATCCATGTAACATAAATTCCTCAAAATAATAAATGGTGGTTTAATGGTTAGCTTTGACTTTTGTAAAGATCAAATTATGTTATTATAAAATCTAAGGCCATTTTCTAATTATACAAATCAGAGAACGCATTAGATTAATCAAAGCATTCAACTTTTAATACTTAAAAAACTTTAATACATTGTTTGCATACAAATAAAAACAAACTCACATCATTGTAAATAATATATATTATTAAAGGTAATATTAATAGCTCGTTTTCCTTTATTCAACCATAGCATATCGTGTAGCGAATCGTAATGATATTTTATATACTCAAGAATATAATCATATTTAAGTTTACATTTTATCAATTATTTTTCATCGCACTACGCTAAACATTTACAACATCAATAAACCATTTTTTTATACGTGTATTTATAAACTACTTTTCCTAAGTCGATTTTGGTAGGATATTGTTTACGGATAGATAGAGAAAACTCAACATTTCAGAGTTTACAGGAAATAAATTATTCGAAATTTCATGACCGATACTGGAAACATCAACCTTGCTCGTTTTAGTAGTGTTGTTGAACAATAATCGGCCTATTGTTACCATAACACTACTATAAACATCTATTAATAAAACCAAATATTTTTAATTAAAAGACATTTTTTATTCAGTAGTATTTATTTCACCTTTCTTATATTCTAGTTAACCATCTGACAGTTAAAATAAGTCAAATAATTGTGATTCTTTTCTTCACAACACAGGTGATATCTGGAGACACAATTTAGTCTTTAAGATTTTTTGAAGTTTGACTGTTGAGTAGATTTCACACTCACCTTAAAGCTAACCATTTTATATTTTATCAGCGGAACAAAAAAGGTCGTTTATGTACATTTTCAATTGCAAGTTTCTTTTTCTTCTTTACAATAATAATATTAAAAATAACTACCAAATGGCTTTAAAATGCAGTTAAATACGATGACATTCGAAAAATTTTAAGGTCTCTTAACGATGTCACATGGAGTGAGAAAGAATCCTCTTCATTGACCCTTGACATTAAGGAATTCATGGAAACGGAAGTGGTTCCTGGGATCATTTACCAAATCAATGTTTGTGAGTCGTTTAAAAATATTGCATATAATCTCCATGATATATTGTATAAAGACATCATTGTGATAGCGGGTAATAAAATAAATATTGTTAACGCTGTGAAAAATTATGAAGTGTAATAAAGTTATAAAGTACTTTTAGATAAAAGGACAAAGATCTTAAATTCAACTGATATCAGGTAAAAAACATTTTTCATACAAATTATATTATGATCATATTTTTCTGTAGATTACATTTAAGGTTCTCTAGTAATTTTTGAGAGAAACAAAAAACTTAAAATTTCCATCTTAATTAGCGGTGGAGTAAAACTGACGGTGTTTAATCAAAGTCGTGACTTGAATAAAATATAACAAACAGTTACGTGGTGGAAGTCTTAGTCTTTTGATGGAGGGTTGATATGGAAAGGGAGAGTTCATTGAGAAATTAATAATTGATTTATATATATATATATATATATATATATATATATATATACACACACACACATGTATTAGTGTTACTTTAGCACATATTGTTTTATCGTACGCTTCCATAGTTGTACTCCTCTTGAGTACAAAATTAAATACTCAAAATTGACTTTCTGTTTTAAGTTCGTTATTTACGAACAACTTTTTTATAGAAACAAAACTACCATGTTTAACAGTAAAAAAACCACAGAAAAAATTGAAATGGATGTCTCAAGTGATTAACTGTTTATAGAATTATCTAACTGCCAGGCCTATACTATCGGGACCTATTGCAATACCAAAAATGTATGCTTACTGTTTCTAGTAATTAACTAGAGCGAGATATTTAGGTTTGGCTCGTCCTTTAACAAGACTTGTCTTAGAGCTGGCATGCGTCTTATTCGGGTGGGTGTAAAATGATTAGCATGGGTAAAATATACTAAAAATCGAGCAATTGCCTTTGCCGAGTACATTTATAACATATATATGTAATATTTTGATATGAAATATAATAGAAATATAAATATATATTAGTTCAATCAATAGCTAAATAGGTGTCTTTTCTTTGAGATTTTAAGATAAACCATGAATGAGTAATGACTTTATTTAATTCACTGTAAGCACATAATGTGTATTTTATAATTTAACCCCTTCAATATTTTCTCAAAACCTTTTATGAGTTCATGGACTTGGACAAAATATGCCAATTAAAGCAAAAAGTGTATAAATATATGTACTCTGTTTTAGGTACATTTTATTTTTAGCTCTTTCCAGAAATATTCTCATATTTGTATTGCTGTATTAATATGATCATAACAGTTTACAGCTTTAGAATAGTCCACTTGTATAATACTGTAATAATTTTGATCGTATATATGAAAGACATAATGAATAGTATGATCTGTATTTTTCAGCTCTCACATCCGAGCTAATACATTTAAGCGGGTTCTCTTTCAAACCTGTCACAATTGTGACCAAATTAATTACTAGTAATGCTACTGATCATAGTAATAACCTGCTTTAGAAAAATTAGGGTAATTGTCAAGGTTAGGGTAATTGAACACATTTAAATAATTTCACTCTAGATTTTAAGGGTAAAAACTTCAGCCTTGAGCTGCTCATTTTAACTCTCCGTACAAGATTAATTAAAATATGTAATGGCAGTTACCTAAAATCCTAGAGTTCTGAAGCTCTTATTATTATTATTATTGCTTGAATCGGTTGTTTTGAATTCGTATGATAAAGACCCACCTCTATTTTTCTTAAGACTTCTGGTTTTTTGTCAAATTTGACATATTATTATTGTAAAGCACACTATTAAGACATTTCTAACAGGTAATGTCAGGAATATTCAATCAACTGCTAAGAATTAAATTCTGCAGATTCTGGAAGAGTTTGACATTTATTTTCGCAGAAAGTTGACATACAGCTCACTGTTAGATTATGAACAGTTAGTTTCCTTTGGATTTGTTTATGATGAAACGGAATAAATGCTCTAGTCAGATATTTTTGTCTACTTCCTGTTTAAAATTAATAGTTACCATCCTTTTAAATGAAGATTTAGATAAGAAGAGATAAAGAGGTAATATCAATTAAGTTAGGAAACAAGCATTCACCTGTTCTTGGCTGCGTTTAAATAAACACTAGATGCAACAGAATAAAGCCTTCTGTATTAAATCACTTGTGTATACTTATTATTTTGTTATGTACTTGAATGTATCAGAATAAAAACAAAATCTGGTAGAATTTCGAGTTTTTATACTCAATACTGTATGATCAGTCCAGGCGGTATTAACGCAGGTAAAGTTTGAAGTTCTATAACTGACATACGCAAATACTGAATCGTAAATAACATTTTAAAAGTAGTTGACGTTTTTCATTGAAACCTGACTACTACATAACAAGGAATGGAGAAATTACATCTTGACAGTAAAAAGAAATTAATATTATTTAATGAATGAACTGATGCAAGTGGTTGAAACGAAACTCATTTGAATGTATAAATATTTCTTAGTACTATACACTAATTTTGTTTTCTGGTTATAGTTCAAATGTACCATAATTTTTAGGATGACAATTATTCTGATTGATAACTTCCTACTTTAAAAATATCGCCCTAGGATTTTCGCATTTAAATAAGTCATTATTTAAATGCAAAAGGAAGGTTATGATATCTTTGCTGATTTAATCCAACAAATTCCATTCGGATCGAAAGAAACGAAGTTAATCACGTTATGAATGAAGAAGTGTGAACAAAGTGTGAACCCCTGAGGGATGCCCTACGTCATACTTAATTTTTCTGTTTTTAAGTTTAAGATCGAAACGTCTTTACAACTCAAATTGAAAGCATTATTTTAATTATCTGCAATACGTTAAGAATATTTTATGGAATTTACCATGTATTAAGGCATGGATTATGCCATTCCTTGTGACGAAAATAGTCTTGTTTTAAGCCTAACTAGAGAAAATTTGTAGAGGTACTTACATAAAGTAACTCTTTTGTAAGATCTTAGCAATAGAACAACACTTCGACTTTAATTTTTACTTTTCAACAGTCAAATTACCATTTTTATTTTATGTAAATGTCAGTTTTTTCTTATTTACCTGGAAAGCTCATAAAAATTTCCTTCAACATTTACACCAATAAACTAATTATATACCCTCAAAAATAAATCATAATTATTGCAGTTATACTATTAATAGTTTAATTTTTAGCTTAAAAAAAATAAAATGTTGAAATAATTGAGTTATTTTAAACATTTAAAATTATGAAATAAATCTATAAAGGAGGTTTATTTTTAAATGCTAATACGTTTGTACATTTTGTTCCCATATAAGCATTTCGTTCAATCAGGAGAAGAATCGATAGTGTTTGCAAAATGGGAAAGTTAAACCGAAGTATTGTTATAACTGCTAATCAAATATATTAAAACATTGGTTGGTAGAACAAACATACAATCGCTTAATGAATTTGAGTAGTCAGCCTAAAAATAACAATATTTAAGCTCTCTAAAACTAACTGTGACGGATTAGTCAAATCATACGATAGTTATATAAAACCTGGGACTAAATGGTTTCGAAATGTGTTCACACAACATTTGTTACGCGTAGTAATTATATAAATATAATGAATATATGAATGTATAATCACATCAATATTGGTGGTTAACGCAGGTTATTTAAACATGGTTTTTATTTCATTTTTCAGTATGATATTTTATAACAAGTACATGAAAATGTTTGCAAAGCCAGAACCAGTATCAATTTGAGATAATGACGTAATGTCGAGCTGCAATATGACAGAAATGCAAATATAAGGTCTGCACATTAGACTAACGCGAGCTGTATTAAAACCGACTGTACACCAGGGAGCCGGCCCGATACTGCAGTATAAATGCTTGTCATTGCGTTCTACCACGAAGCATTTCAGAAAGCATATGTACTGACTGATTGATTGATATGCACGTAACTAGTTTTCAACGAAACATATTTTTACAATTACTCCAATTTAAGATGTGTTCTTTTATTTATTAACACATTTAAAAAGAATATAGTTTAGTTTTTTAGTGGTTTTGTTTTCTGAGACAAAACCTTGCCGGAATATTTTTATTTTATTTTTTAACTTTATTAAAAATTTTTAATCTATATTTTCTTCGGAGACTTTTACGTTGTTATGAAAATGCTTATAGACAATATTTAACAGTGAAAATTATAATCATATCATTATTTATTTCAATGAACAAAAGTATAATATTCAAACATAACGTAGCTATGGCGTGAAGGGTTGATTCTACACGAATTTAGAGTTCAGCTTCATTTCATGTTCCGCTTAATGCAGCGTTTGATAACATTAAGGGTGATGTAATCTACTTCATTTCCTTGCCATTGCTTATTTACAAACGGCAACGTATTTACAAACCTTAGTCTTAGCACTCGATTGTCCGAGTCATAGCGGAGACGCCCGGATTCAGGCATTCATTAAGGACTTTTCACTTGAAAGCCATTAAATTTGGACAACAATGATTTCACTCGCCAGATTTCCAGTAAAATTAGGCGCCAATTAAGAAACTTGTGTAAGGCTTTAATGACAATGAATTCCTAAGTTAAAAAATAACCAAAAATACTATAAGGTCTTAAGTGTGTGATAAATGTAATGTTTTATCACACCCATTCTGCCAATGTTGTTTAAGATTACGGCTATTAAAGGTGTTCAGATGAAACCGTAACCTATTTTAGCTCTTATTTTACAGCTGGAGTGTCTCCAGCTGGTGCAAAATCTTATCTTGAAATTCCAATCATTGAGGTAAATGACAACGAAATTTTAACCAACTTAGCCAATGCTTAGTTGAATCCAGCTTTCAGACAGATTATTCACATGAACAGTTGGAGGAAACGCCAATCTAGAGACCGAGATTCAGAAGTTTTTAAAGCTTTAAAAAGAAAAAAATAATGAAATGCATTGAAAAGGTTCTTTATGCGACTTTAGTTGGTGCAGCAAAACAATCTTATGAAGAGTTACAACAAAAAATAACTGAACATGAGTATGATTTTTAAAACACTTTGGGAGTTTAGAGCTGAAGTATGCTTGTCATTGCTCAACAGTGTAATGATATAAACCATGACTGTGAAACATCAACATGAGAATTTTCAACATGTTATATTGTAACAATGCAAAGCTTTCAGTGCACACGTGCTTTGACTGAGTATATATGCAACTCATTTGAAAACTACCATAAAACAAATGTATAGGTGTTGTCATACTCAGTACAGTATGCAGCTTTTAAATTTAAAATACGCCACAAGCTTTAGAAGAAACAGATTTTATAAATTTAAGTTCTTAAGCTTACGCGCCGCTTTCATAACTAATCCGTTTTCAGTTATTTTAACTGCGGCAAACATCCCTTATACGCTGATCACTTTGCACTTGACGAATTTCTTAAAATATTGTGAAGAAAACTAATAAATCTGCTCTATTTACTTGAGTAAAGTGCACTTGCTGCTTATTTGGGAATAAATGTTGGCTTGTTTGATAATTTTCCTTTTTTCATCTAACTTTTTTCCTTTGATTTGTTGAATTACTTTTGTAAAAATGGTGGAACCGTTGAAATAAATAAATAAATAAATAACCGCCTGCCTCGGGTAAGCAATAATCCTAGAGTTGTAAGAGGATACTCGAGTTATTATAGGGAAGTTTTTCATTCAACAAAACTTTGGAGAAGGTAAAGGGAGACTCGCCATCACCTCTTCACAGAGGAGACTCGAGAAAAACACTTGCCGCTTAGTAAAAAGTAAGTGTTCCCTTTCCTCCAGGTTTATACCTTCCAGTTGAATCTATAATGGGTACATAACAAACCGGCCTCTTACTTAAACTACCGTTACCCAGAAGGCTATAGATGTCCTGGAGCGGTTCATCACTAACAAATGCCGCATTGACTGTAGAGTTTGGTATGGGCTGGCCTGCCCTTCTTCCAGAGACGTGTCAGATAATTGCCCAAAATGTGAGCAATTGTGTGGGCAAAGGTGTGATGACCACCTCATGGATTTCAATAGTAGGCGTCCCTTACCCCCAAACTTCTTACTGTTCCAAAATATCTCATCATTACGGAAGCAGTGCATAGGTCCTTTTAGGACTAAAAGCATTTCTAAGCTTCTCCTCCAAAGAAAAATCAATAAAAAAAATGCTGCCTCTTTCATATTTTGATGTTTTTATCTCACAACCACCTGCATTGTGTAAGCAACAAACCAACAAGTGTAAGAGGATCCTCGACTCATCAAAGACAAAAGTCTTCCATATAAAGAAAAGCAAACTGTGGAACAGGTGAGGGGGACTAGCAAAACACCTCCTCACAGATGAGACTCGAGCAAAACATTTGCCGCTTAGTTCAAAGTAATTGTTGGCTTGTTTGATATTTGTCCTGTTTTAATCTCACTGCCTGTCTGAAAAAGGAAGAAAATCAGCTGGTAAATCATGCCGATGTGTTTTGTAGGGGAAATATAAGTGCCGCGTTAATCTAACGTAACTCGTTCTCCTGCATATATAAGCATGCATATGTGCATATTTACTTTGCTGAAATATCAATAATCCTAATATATCTAAAAAAAACAAATCGGCTAGTATCATCAAGGATCTGATATAACTCTAATGATTTTTCAAAAAGGTCAGTAAAATAAGTCTTATATTGTAAAATAGCATTCTGACCTATTGGAATTCCCTGTTTGTGTTTGCCCCCCGCCCCCCACATAACAATATGTTGGAATATTTAGTATTTTATATCATTTAGTTGGAGTGGGCAAAAGGCTGTTAATATAGTTTTTAGCTGAAGATTAATTATTGCTAAGGAAGGTAAATTTATTTAATTTGAACCTACGTTCAAGTATTACATGTTAATAGATATATTAACTGGTTTAATAAGTTTTAGCGAAGTCTTTTTTTTAAGTGACATTTCTGTTTGTTTGGCTATCTATTTGTATCTCTACTCGTGTGATATATCGAGAATGAACAAACCAAAAGCACTGATATTATGCACGAATCTCCATTTCTATATAAGCAGCAATGAGTTCGATTATAGTGAATGTAACTCCATGGGATTTGGAAGAGCGTTAATAAATATTTTTACATTTGTCCGATACGTAACCATGATACCGTAAAGATATGATAGAAATAAAGATTTGACTATGTCTATATGGCCTTATAAAATAAGCTATAGACCTGAAATTTTGCATGCAACCACAGCAAAGCCTGTTATGCGACACACGGTATGTTATAATCCTCCTTAGTTCTTAGAAAGTATAAATAGTTATGGTCACTAACAATAGAAATTAATAGGCAATCACTTAATGTGCACTCTAACACTAAGGTAGTTGATCTGATTTTAAAGTATGATTACGAATATAGTTGTTTTCAAACATCGATTAATAGAGATAAAATTGAATTCTATCTATAAATTCCAGACTCATTTTGTGGTGTTCAATACAATTGCCATCTTCACACAGACCCTTACCTGTGACGAAATAATGCAGTTAAACCTTATCGACTCAAATCTGTTGAATACCTACCTGCCTACGAGTTCTGGTATTGTTTCTTACGTCTCTCGGCTAGTGTAATTCGTCTTGGAGTGTTGTGTAGGTAGTGCAATTTGTGTAAGTGTTTATCGTGCGTCTTTAAATTAGATTTTATCATGTTTCACGCCTTAATGTTCAATTACAGTTTAGTACATGTTTATTTTATATAAATTCCCAGATACATTATACGTTTCATACAGTATTATATTACCTATTATGGAATATTTCCATACACTTATCAAAATTATGGGGAGAACTTTAATATCTTTACAAATTTTTTTGCATTTTTTTATTTTCCCATTATTTAAGCCCTTTAAGCTCTTTTTTGACACGACGTAATACAAATTTGTGCATTAGCGGATACCAAACACGTTGTCTAGACTTAGTAGCCAAAGTAAGACCAAAGTAAACACTAAACTGTGGTGACAGGGAGGTCTGGGGTAACCCAACGTAGACTAAACTGGGCCACCGTCCTCACAATGACTTACACGTTATTTATTTCACTGACATGTTTGCGTCGTAGTGAGATATTGTATTATTTTTAATATATAAAATAATACAACTAAAGAAGGTATAAGAAACTATGAAAAAGCCATGAGATGTTCTAATTATTTATCCTATGAACACAACATATTATATATACACAAGGTGTCTAAAAAGTTCTTAGACGTTTAATTTTTTTGAAACGATTTAAGATTGAGCTACAAAACTTGGTACAGACTTACTGGAAAAATATTTAATTTAGCATATACCAACTGATCCGCTTCCCCTGAGAGGTATACGGCCTACAAGGAGTTAGAAGAAAGTTTCTAAATGGAAATGTAGCACGCATACGCACACACGCACGCACGCACGCACGCACACACACAGATAGAGAGAGAGAGAGAGAGAGAGAGAGAGAGAGAGAGATCCACACACACACACATATACATACAAGCCTTCAGAAGGCTAGACACAAAACGGGATTTAAGCAGTAAAGCAGCACTAGGACTGTGATATGATATGTTCGGCAGCATTAGCCTCATTAGTCCATGATCAATGTGCCGTGAGCCATATGAGAGTATTACACATATTGATTCCTATTAGTGAAGTGTTATGTCATTAATGGGCCTTCCCAAGCATTGTAATCCGTATATAGATCACTTAGCGATCATACATGTACTATTCAGTCCGATAGATGGCGTATATTCCAACCTTTATGGATTTTATTAAAATAAATCGCATTAAATTTTGCAGCCATTTTTGTTTAGTATACTTCATATATACAATAGACTATTTGTGTACGTAAGTAATATTGAAGTTAATTTTCGTTACTAAGAAAATCCTTAAAATTAGTAACAATGGGTGCTGTATAATGGATTAATATACTGTTTATAGTGTTGTAAACTTCACATTTGCCATCGGTAGTTTGGAATATAGTCGTTGATAAAATTTTCACAAAAAATATAATCAACAGCTTTGGAAATTTGTTTCACAGGTCAGATACGAATACGTGTTTTGTTTTTAAATATAAAAATACGTATAGTACGTGTGATTTAAATACATATGCTACTAGCCGCTTCTCATTCATGTATAATCGGTATGATACAAAATAAATATAAACACTCATTGTAACAACGAAATACGTCACACGAAACCAAACATTCATTATTCAGCTTTCTATTCATCATTCTTCATTGAACATTATCGAATGTAATAGAAAAATATGATTACAGTCAGATATAAAATGTATAGCTAAAAACATTAATTAACAAAATAAACATTAAGTTATTAATTTAAAAAATCCTCACATAAATTCTGGTCTGATTTCCCCAAACGAAGATTAGTGTTCCAAAAGCACTCTTCAGTCATCCAGTGCTAAAAATTCGACTCTGTGGCCTATGGAAACCAATGCCAGGAAAGGGAAGAAAATTTAACAGACTTGAAGCAGACGCTATAAATGGTTTATTGTAAATATCTATTGTATGTTAAGGACTTGGCAACGTCGACGAACCAGGACCGGTGTTTACCAAGCTTCTTCAAGCTCATTATGATTTTTGTTTGAAATAATATTGAGTGATCAAAAAGGTTAAAGTTTCTCGTGAAACATTTTGAGATTATGACTGTTTTCAAGTTATCATTTCAAAGCATACCTTAGCAAAATTTCATAGTATTTCGGTTTGTAGCTTCTCCGATTATAGTATTTAGTTTTAAAAATTTAATGGCCACTGTAGTGGTAGTAATATTACTTTTGGACCATAAGATCAAAATTCAAACTCACTTTTATGCCCTTACTGTTGGCCATAGAGATATGTAACACGTATAATTTGAAAAATATAGTTAATACAAATCTACTCATCAACTCAAAATGTGTACATTTATCGAAGAAAATGACTCTTTTAGGTTGGTATAATTCGTATATCTAAAATCATAATCAGTCATAAAAACATACTAGTATTCAATGATTTACATAAATCTTATGGGATAAAAAGGCCGTTACACTCCAGCCGGTCCTGGGTAGAGATGAAGTCAAACAGTTTTTAATATGCATCTTAGATACATGATCTATTCGAAATTTCGTTTTGTTTAAATATTCTCAATAATATTTTATTAACGCAAATTATGGATAGATTATGGTAGTTTTTCATGTTTTCATAGTCACACATAATAATCAACTTTATTTAAGTTTTTCATTGACTGTGGCAGGTTTAAAAGGATAATATGATTTCGGATAGTTGCCATCGTTATATGTTACAAAATGTATAACTAGTTTCGAGCATTGAAATATAACGTCTTCGTCAGGTGAAAAGACATTTGCAGGCCCTACCAAACTACAGCAGTAATTATGTGAAAAATCACGACTTAAAATTCAAATCTTTCACAGAAATCTCACAATCCTGATCATATCGAATATAGTGAAATATTTTGTTAATTGGTACATATTTAAAAGATTTTTATCTAATGCAACAAATTTATAAGCACAATCTTTAACAATTAAAATAGTAGTCTACCAAAAGCAGTGTAGTTTTAATTTTTACAGATAAAAATTAATTAGCAAATAATTTGAGCCAAAATTTAAATATATTTTAGAAAATAACATAAAATATAAAAATAAATATATAGATAGATAATACTAGTACAATAATATAAATAACAATATAACTATAGCTAGAAATAAAAACAACAATAGATATTGCATTTGACTCCAAGTTACTTTTTGCAATTCACGATAAGAATCGGCGCTCAAAATTGTTTTAGGACCATCTCAATTATTGAGATGGTTCTAAGACTGTTATCGAGACCCATCTCAATAATCCCAGGGACCCTCCATAAACTCATCAACTGAGTGAAATGCTTTAGACATCAATAAGCGTGTGGAATGCAACCGTTCTTTATTGCCGAGTTAAAGGCAGGGTTAAGTCGGGATGTTAAAAGTTTTAACAAGTAATCATTGTATATTCGATAACTATTCATTTAACATTTCAGGTAACAGTTTCGAGTAGTTGAAAATTCCAAACTCATTTCACCTACTTCAACTGAGAGGGAAATAAAGACATTCTAATTTTAAATTATTCATATTTCTCAAAACCCCGACAGAATAAAAAGCTTACCGATTTACTTACCGTAGTTTGACTTAACCAATTGAACCAAAATGGTAAGATGTAGGCGATAAATGAATTTAAGATGAAAAACATGAGTGTAGAAGCTCAACGATCCCGGTTCAAAATAATGACTTTACTTTGATATTTATTTCAAAAAATCATTCTATTTTATTTATACTCAAAAAACCATTGATTTCATATTATTAAGCACATAATTAAGGAACAAAACACAAAGGCACTTATCTATCAAGCATAATTAAGTAAAACATAATAAAAGAATTATCTGACGTACTTTTTTAGTTTTAATTTTAAGTACTTAAAATGGAAACCTGCATAAACTACTGTTTCAGATAATAGTAAGGTGCTCTTCGTACAAATCTTGTTAGGCCATTCCTCTGCATGATACAATCTCCTAGAGGTAACAATGGACATATGCTCTGAGAGGAGCATGTATTACATGTAGTGAAATACATGAAGCATATATAATGCTAGAGTAGACCATATCCTATTAATACCATTATTGTTGGATTATGTATTAATATTATGGTCACGTACACAGTATACTGGACCATAAATCAATTTGTCTTATCCTTATCAGTGATATGTCATTACTAAAGTTATTTGAGAGAGCATCAAAGTATATTTCGTTTGTAAAATAACGATGATAACAATACTTTTATTTCTTTATTGATATTACTTGTATAAACGGTTACATAATATACAAAGGTTAGGTCATCTGATTATGTTCTAGTTTTATCAAACATAATTGATTTATTTTTAGTGAAAGTATATCTTCTCACTTTTTTGTGCCCATTATTTTGGCTCCTTTTATTAATAACTTTGTAAATTCAGAAATAAAAAATACGTAATATTTACTCATGATGATATGTTTATTTCTGTACCTAACAAGAATAAGTATAAATATGGCAAAACATTCCAAAATCTTTTGATATTTTTATGGTGTTTTCTTCATTACGGTAACATTTAAAAATTAGATTAATTAGAACTGAAAATGGTATCCATTTTTATTTTAACTATTATAAAAGAGTGTTATACAATATTCACTTTTTTTTCAAAGATGGACTTTATTGGCATTTTAGTAGAAATATATAATGTGTGTGTTTTTTTTACTGAAAACTTCTAGAAGCTTTTACCATGTCACCCACCCAATTTTTATTTTAAGGTTATCTACGCCACTAGGTAATAAACAGTATTCATAAAATTTGTAATTAAATAAAATTAAACTTTTTCAATGTTCTCCTTTGCAACATACACAAAGATATCATAATTATTTCAAAAACTTCGAAAGGTGCCCTAGTTTTTGGAACATAATGTAACTTTAAAGATTTCAATATAATTTAATCGAATTCTATGGGACCAATTTAAGTGGAGGAAAGGTTTCAAACAAGGCTATGAAGTAAGCCATTTGACACGAAACGGATAGTCCTGAAACACCAAACCTATAAAACATTTAAATACACTTAGTAACCAAAATACTATAAAATATTTATCCTTTTTGCACAAGCAAGTTGCAATAACGACAAAACCAAGCTAAGAAGTGTACATTTTGTGTGTGTAAACTTCATGTGTTCACATCGTCACTACACAATGCGTATATATATATATATATATATATATATATATATATATATATATATATATATATATATTTACGCCACACCCTGGGAGCATAGACTAAAAAATGGTAGTTTACTTCGTGACGATCATACATGAACATTGTTTATAGTTATAGATTTTTACAGCGTTGAGAACCAAATATTAAAGCACCCGAGCAATAAAGACTTTATTATATTTTAAGTAAATTAAAATAATTAAATTGTATTTTAGGACATTCATACGAAAACCAAAGGTATTAATTTGTATTATAAATACTCTATGTAAGCAAGGAAATTTGAATATTATTTGTTTAAAAATGAACAGGGAATACATTGAACTAAAAATAAAAGCGTGATACTGTACCAACTGTATTTCAATTATTTATTTGAGAGCTTGTAGTTATGATGACAGACATCTCAATTAGTTCACTGAACATGAAAACCGCGCTTCATCCAATCATATTACAATCTGCTCAATATCAATTTTTGCCAGGATTGACGTGGTACACAGGAAAGTGCCAATAATTTATTACCATATCTTCCAATATTTACTGTGTCACTTCTCATCCTAATATTTTGTGTGGCTTAGGTAAAACTGCCTAAATACATAATAAGAAGTTCAATCATTATTATTAATATAATTTAATACCGTTGATAGTTGATATCTTGTGTCAATATGAATTCAACCTTATACAGGTTATTTAATTTATAATATAACAAAAACATATTCCATCATGCATTGACACTCCGTTTAGAGCCGCAATGTGTGTTAACATGTTTTATAACTACAAGATTTGTAACTACATTCTGTTATGTGTAGAATTATGGAATCTGAAGTTAGCTGTAGTATTATTTTCAAGATATAAAATGAAATAAGGAACATTTACCTGGATACTGACTAAGTTTAATTAAGAACCACAATACACGTTTATAAACTAGAAAAAAGTTTGCTGTTTTGTACATATAACATTTTTAAGACTTAAATAAATTAAAGATGTTTGACACTGCGTATATTTCTACTGTGTGGAAGGATATTAACTTAGATTTTCGTGTGTAACTAATGAAAATAAATTGGGGAAAAGTTTTGTTCCAGAATAATTCATTCCTTTCATTGCTCTTTAATTAATGAGCTCCAAGCGATTTTCTAATTTAGTAAGTTTGGTGGATTCTGCACTCATTTGTTGGTTCTTTGTTTTATAACAAAAGTTAAGTATTCCACCAAACAAAAACCTCATCAATGCTTTCTTCTACCGTATACTCGAACAAAAGGTATTTAATGCTTGTTGTATACATAATCCATAAAAAGTATATAACGGTTTGATGATATGCATCGTAAAATTTTTTATAAATAAATAATATGTTTTTTTTAATGCAACACGCCTAAAAACAAATAATTAGACATAAAAAATATTTAAAATAATAGTTACAAAATAGCGTGGGAGTTATTGAAAAAGCAAGAACCTAAATTGTGTAATTACGATTGCAGCCGCCAAAATTTCCACGAGACTAATTCTCCTTTCATATTTTTTTTCATCAGTTAAGTCCACAAGCCTCTTCTTTGCTTTAAACCCCTTTATTTTGTAACATAAAATTTAGTACTTATAAAAATGTTCACGTCCATAATTCTCTTTATATTTACTATTAACAGTTACCTGTGGATTTGCTCGCAATTTCATAGGCCTTACACTTGTACCAGGACTTCTGATCCGAGTGCCTCGTGGCAAATATCATTAAAATCGTTATGAAATGTATATTTATGGCCATTGTAGTTTACTCCGGTCCTAGTTATATTTGTTTATACTTGATTTTGCTTTATTTGAAAGTATATTTTTACTACTCGTAAAACTTTTGATTTACTTATCTGAATATTTTCTTACTCTGCGCTCAACAGCGAATGCAAGAAGTTGAAAATAAGAAGTGTTGTTTCTATCTAGCTTATACTATGTTTTCACGATATAAATTTAAACAAATTAAAAATAGGGATTGAAATAATTAAACATATGGCGGTGCTATTACAAAAAATGTTTACACAGAACAGTTTATTACATTAAACGGGATCTTGCAAATTTATTTTAAAAATAGTGAATACCAAGATGGTATTTTTCGCTACTTGAAAGACTAGTGGGGCTCAGCCCGGAGGAATTTTTGAAATACGATTAGGTTTTTTATTTTAACCAAGGACGCTAAGAATGCTCATGTATAATTTCAGTACAATTGGTTGATTAGTTTACGTGTGGAAGCATAACAAGCAAAGTAAATGTTTTATTTAAAATATTTTTAGGAACCTTCTTCACTATAAATCACATATTTATGATATCCCACTTAAAATTATATAAGAATAATTTCTTATTGTTTCATATTTAATGCCACTGTATTCATAGGCCTCAGCTCTTTAATTCCCTCTTTCTATAAACATTTTGTGGGACTTAGAGTCCAAGTAAAAATTTAAAATAAGTTAAAGAATGTAAAGTTAGGGATAAGAATCTAGGGGTCATCTTTAGAAAGGTGACTTCCGAACCAACGCCAGAGATCGTGGAGTGCGTTGCTTGCAGGACAGGATCGGTCAGTGGTCACCTTCTAAAAACCAGGTATCTCGCAATAACCTCTGTATCTCGTAATTGACTGTAGACACTTTAAATTTATCAGACGAAAAAAACAACGAATTATTTACACGTCAAAGACTTCAACAAAAAAAAATCAGCTTGGAGATAACCAAGTATTTTACACTTAAAGTAGTCATGATGAGAAGGGTTTATGCACTGTACTATGGGGTCCGGTCTAAAACATCGTAGTGCTCTCAATTATTATATGTTTGAGCAATGATAAAGCTTCTTCACCTATATTACTCTATATTTTGTCGTCTAGGTGTCTCTGATGATGAAAAGTGTTTATTTTAATTTCTTCGTCGTCGACTGTTATTTGGATCTCTTCAGACGAACATGGCTACAGGAATTAAGTTTGTGACGACTTCAGATTCCGACGCTGCACTAAGATGAAGGTGAAGTAAAGATAAATCCAACATTCACGAACTCATGAGAGATTTAAATGTAGTTCGTCACAGTACTAACGAAAATAAGGTCAAATGGTACCATATATATGTGATATCATCCAAGGCTACTTAGTCTCTATAAATGTGCAAAACTTACTAAATATTGGTTATAAACAATTAACTGATCTGTTCTACAAAATGAATTTTAAATTATAAAAATCTGAGTTGTTAGAGTAGAAAATACAGGTAGGTAAAAGTGACATTGGGAACGTGTTCACGTCCAAGTGAACTATCTCTGTATGTGGAAGACACTAAAAATACCCAAAAAGAGATTGCCTGAACGTAATATAACAAATGCTGTTCTGTTACTGCAGCAAACGACAGTTGGATCAAAGTGACGTTGGGAACGTGAACACGTCAACGTCAACTATCTCTGTATGTGGAAGACACTAAAAATATTGAGTAACAGATTCTTTCTTATTGCTCATAGCAGTTCTTTAGATTTGCTGTACCAGAATATACCTGTGTTTGATTGAAAATGTATGAGTGTGTTATTGCGACTGTTTTCACATTTTTAGATTTACAATCTAATGATTTTTTATATTAAGAGTCCTCTATCCCTTCTCATGGGATTTTAGGAAAGAGAGGAAGCGGCTCTAACACCTGCACAATAAAACAAACAGTCGAGACACACCTTCAAGCCTAAAATTCCCACCAACTTTAAACAAACTCTGATCATGGAAGTTAACTACTAATTCTCTACAACTGGATTTAATTTTCATGTAAAGTGATGGGGATGTTACTACGACAAAAATACGCTAAAACTTTATAAATCAAGATTAAGTTATGCTCTTGTCCAAATTAGTTAATATGAAAAATAATAAAGAGTAAGGAAACTATGTTGAAACCGTCCTTCAATATCATAGTTCTTTCGTTTACCCAAGAAATGCTTAATGCGTACAATATACACTTTAAATATAGTAATTTGAATGACATTATTTAAGAGCCTTTTCCGCCAAGGGATCACTATAGAAAATAATATTATGACGGATAGGTTATATCTGCGATGACTCCTTTGAGGACTATATCACACTAACTAACGCAGTTCCGATAAGTCATTAGCTCATCTGGCTACTCGAGGATGCTCTATCTTCCTAAAATATATGACCGTGGACATAATACATGACAACCACATAGCTTAGCTACACAGATCACTATTGATTTTATTATTAAAATTGAATGTTTGGTTCTGTACAGTATTAATATAATAAAACCGCTTATAAAGTATTTTACCACGATCCCAATAGCTGTTTTGGTTAATTAGTAATACCTTAAGTATTTTATAGAAGATTTTAACGAAAATGGCAAATTAAAATTATAAATTCCAAACATTTTTTCTAAGCAAAGCCACAAATATAGGAGAGAGATGTTAAGGTATGTCTCGTGACAGTGACAATACTTAACGTTAACAAATTTGAGTCTTCTGAGCATCTCATGTTTTCTATTAGATAAAATAAATATGTTTGTGTATTCTACTAAGTATATCCTACAAATCTCTCAGTACTATGTTTATTGTTAAAGAATTAGTAGCTAGGAAAATATTCGCGTCTAGAATTTATTTTGTTTTCTAGAAGCAGAAGCTGAGGAATAATGTCATGTTTTGACTCCATGGTACAGATAATCTGGAGCGATGATATCTCGCCCATGTTCTCCTGGATGAAGGGTAGGTTGTTATTTTATAGACCCCAAGAAGGAGAACAGTCTATTCAGTTTTTGGTTCGTTGCAAACCCATTAAGGAAGCTACATCCACTCAAATCACCATGTTCGAAAGTAAACTAGATTCATAGATAGGTGTATTCCATTTAAATCTCGGCCGATCTTAGATATTAAAGATTTCCTAGATGCAAGATTGTCAAAAGTGCCTTCACTGTAATCAGTGTAGTTTTAAATGACATATATTATCCAGCCAGAAGTGAACTCTGAAGAAATTTTCCATTTATAATACAATTACAATGTCAAATACTTATTACTACAATTTTTACTTACCACGAAGCATTTTCCTAGCAAGTAGATGGCCCACCACTCTGTGAACTGGAACACAAATGAATTTTTACAATTTATAACTTGATGCTCAAAACTATAAGATTAAAGCCCACTCGCAGGTAGATTGCACATTTAGGCTTTTCAGTTTTGTTACATTTTATTGTGGTATTTGTATTTTATCTTACTTTTCCTTCTATATATAAGCTGCAGTATATATAACTAAAAGTATACATCAAATATAAAGGGTAATTTTGCTATTGTTCTCAGAATGCCGTTACTAGTTAGCGTGATACTAACTATGTAATTACAGGCGGATTGGTGTTCTAGTTAGATAATGCTATGTGGAGTATATATTTCGTTTATGGGGAGTGGGGAAACCGTACTGGTTAGTGTTCAGTTTAGCATTACCATCAGTACAGTTATGACCAAGTAAGAAGTCCCTTCCTCTGTGCTCAAGGGATTATCATAAAGTTTGTAACCAATGAAGACTTTAAACCGTCTGATATCTTAACGTCTTTGCGGGCACAGTTTGGAGACAGTGCACTGTATTAGAATCATGTGCTTACGTGGGCAAGAGAATTTAAGGGTAAATGAGAACTTTTTGAAAGCCAAAATTATGATCAACGCCCAAAGACAAGGCTTACACAAATGACATTATGACAATATTCGTGGCGTTCATATTCTGCTGTTGAATTTTCTGTACGATCAACGTACAGTGAATGCGGTTCACTACTGTCAGTTGTTACGGTCGGCGAAGCCACCTATGGAAACAAAAGAAGAGACATGCCCATCACAGATGTAATTTTCCTCCATGAAAACGTCAGGCCTCACACCGCGGTTTTGAAAAGGGTAACATTGGAAGAAATGGGTTGGAACATCCTTGAGAACCCTCCTTATAGCCCTGAATTGTCCTCATGTGGCAATTTTTTGTTCGCGCCTATGAAATAATCACTGGGAGGAAAACGATATGAGAGCAATGAAGAAGTCGAGAAGAAGAATAAATGTGAAAGGTTCTCAAATAAAGGTAAAAAGTAAATTACCCTTTATGTTTGATTTACCCTAGTAATTATGAATATTTCATCTAAAAAAAGACTGTGTGTATGTATACATAAACTGCATGGATAAACGTTACTCATTCATTCAAATGTGTAAAGCGTATCGAGTTTATTTGCAAAGTGTTAAATAGTTGGAAAACTTCGTCTATCAACGGGCCAATGTTATAGAACCACTAAGAGCTGTCTATCGCATCAAAATAGTAATTTATTTTTAAATGTGATTTGTATTTTACAACGATTATACTGCGTAGGGTTGGTTTTTTTATGTATCCCTTCTACAAAAGTGTTGAATTACATTATTCGATGTTACATATGTTTCAAATATATTGCCACACTGTTACCACTAAGGTAGTTCGGGTTGCCTGGCTACCCGGTATCGCCGGAATTTAGGTCGATGTTTCATTTCCGGGCTGACTTCGACGAGATGTAGCTCTTCCTACTACAGGATACCCATTTGGTATTTCGTTACTATAGGTCGTTATAAACTATGTTTTCGTTAAACTATTTTTGGATATCATTATGATGATATCCAAAAATCACATTTATTTCAAGGAGTGCTACATCTTTTCTCTCGAAGGTTAAGTAGTAGAGAGGACTTTATACTCATAACTTCGCCTCTAATAAAGACATTTTTCAATTCATTTCATTTAATTTTCAGTTTATTGGTCTAAGAAAGTTAATGTGTTAATATTCATTCTTGGAGAACTTATCATTGACGTTAGAGTAGATATATACGCAGGACCACATTTCCTTTACAGTTAAAGACATTACATAAATATTTTGCACAGTGGTCAATAGTACTACTGAGACGGGCAAAATACATTGATACAAGAGGGAACACTTCTTAAGCAAGTAAACTAGCGTTTAGGGTCCCAGCAGTAATTTCTTTCCTCGGATCGAGGACATGATTCTGCGATATAATGACAGTAATATAGTGTACAGTGGATGTATTATAGCAAAGAATTAAATATTACATTATTAATATGAAACCTTTTATATAAATATATTCATTTCAAAGTTACTGTCCCCTGCAGTATACAAATATGTTTATAAAAATATAAAAAATTGCAGTGAATAAACTTTTAATCTATGAATGTTTTTAGGTGGTTATAATAGTTATTTAACTAAAAGAAATCCCTAATGATTATATTTTATTATCTTAATAAATTAATAACAAATTATTCTAGAGTTATTTACTAAACTGAATAGTAAACAGGAAGAAATTGTTTCCACTCAGCCGAGCTAATGACGAGAAACACCAGATGGCAGCACTGATAATGACCAGCTGACGGCTTCTTGCTGCTGTTGGCAACCTTGTTTTATGCCTCTTACAACCTAACTCCGACGTATGATAAACGTTGCCAATACTTACTTACGTGATTTAAGGAATAAAAATAGAACCGAAGTAAATAATTTTGCTTTAAGTTCCTTTATTTTGGGAAATTGTTTTAAATACGTATCTAAACCCAAATCGTAGCGAAAAACACCTTTACATTTATTCATTTAAGAAACCAATCTCAACTTTATAACGACCATAATTAATTGTATACGATAGCATTTTGTTTACTGTCTAATAAATGCCAGCATAAATATAACACGAGGTGTTAAATATTTACACTCTTTTTCGGTGTAGCATAAACATAATTTCACTGTTAGATTATATAGTTATAGATTTATTTTTTTGATGTTTAATACTCAATGGGCAGCCTGTACTGGATGCATAGGCGTTGGCGTATGATCGGGTAATTACTCCTCATTGGTCGATACAATTTAAAATACCCCTCTATACTCTAATTACGTCACATGAGGTTAAAATTTGTGCGTCGCTTTCCCCCGGCCAACAGCCGGTATTATTACATGGAAATCTGTTGTGAGTGGATCGTTCTAGAGTGACGTTACTCGTTTGGGGGCCGAGCACATTTTTGTAGCCCTTTCTCTTCATTAAGAATACGTCTGAATGAATTTTAATTTTCACCCAAGGTTCTGGTACATATAGAACTCTGTAGTTCTATTTTGAATTTAGTTTGTCTTTCGCTTCAATGCCAGCGACTCTTGGGGTGAACTGTATTTGTACTCCATCTGTACGTTGGTTTCATCTGTAAATGTTCCTATAGATAATCGACCGTTAAAAGGCCTTTTAAGGGGATGGGACATCTCTGAACCATACCTTGCTTAGTGTGGAATGTGAAAGTGAGTTCGTTGAGTAGCACTACTTAAAAGAAATCCTTTTCTCACCTTTGAACAACTATCATTTCCTTGCAAATGTTCTTAATACTCTAATATATATATATATATATATATATATATATATATATATATATATATATATATATATATATATATATATATATATATATATATATATATGAATATATATATATATATATATATATATATATATATATATATATATATATATATATATATATATACTAGCAGACCCGACAGACGTTGTCCTGTACATACGTCTTTAATTCGAAAATTTTAAACTTTGATTAATCTGTAACAATCTTGGCTGATTTGATAAAAATGTCTATTAAAAAGTTATTACAATATCTAACTTCATCACATGTACATTTAATCACACTTCAACCAACCGATAGTGTGTGACTATAACATGAGTGGTGTGAAATGTAGAGGATGTTTTAAATTAAAACTTACTTAATCTGAAGGTAAAAAAGTTGAAACAAACTATTTTATAACAGGTATATTTTTTTTCAATTTACAACTTAATTTATCGTAATGCCATTGAATGTACAATATTTTTTGTTAATCCTTCAGAAGTATACACAAACAAATTAGATGATTTTCCGATAGGGCTGAAGTATAATAAGTGACCTCCATCACAATCGAGTTATTGATATTTCTGAATAGCCTATATAACTACTATCCGAATTAGATTATGGTTATGTAAAGGCTGAAGTATAATAAGCGGCCACCATCACAATCGAATTGATATTTCTGAATAGTCTATCTAAACTACCGAATTTTCATTACAGTTATTTAAAATTACAGTATAGTATCGGAACTGGCCAACAGAATTTAATTTATCTAAAATACTAAATATGTATTCCGTATAGGGCGGAAGTATAATAAGTGGCCACCATCACAATCGAATTATAGATATTTCTGAATAGCCTATCTAAACTACTAAAATGACGAACTGAATTAGATTATAGTTATTTAAAGGCTGAATTATAATAAGCGGCCAACATCGCAATCAAATTATTGATATTTCTAATTAGCCTATCTATTAATTTGGATCGTCATTTTAGTAGTATAGATAGGCTATTCAGATATATCAATAATTTGATTGTGATGGTGGCCACTTATTGTACTTCAGACCTATAGGGAATACTTATTTAGTATTTTGGATACCGTAGTCTACGTTGTTATACATTTTTATCTAGAAGTTACTTAATTAAAATTACATATTCAATAAGTTACTCATACTCATTGTGTACTATTATACAGATTTTTATTTTTACAGAAAAATGCCACGTCTTTGTGGAAGAGGACGAATAGTTATTCAATCATGTGATTTATATGCTACTTAATTTGAACTTATGTGACCAAACTGTTAAAAATAGTTATTCACACATAGAAACACAACCTTTTGATTTGTATGCTACTTTGGTTATTTGAGGTATGCGACCAGTATACTCACTTCAATAAATTTGCAAAATGAGTTCAATAACTTTAATAAATAACTATAGTTTTTTTATGCACTTCAAACATCTTCAATCTCTATTAATGTATTATAACAATTAGCACTCACACAATAATTACAGAATGTTACAAAACAACACACAAATTTGATAGCAGCACAAACTTTCGGGAAACCCTGGAATTAAAATAGAAAAACATAATGGCTGTGTTGTAATATTATAATGTTTACGTAGAACAATTGGTGAAACTTCATCTTTGCAATCTGCATTACACTACTGATCAAGCACTTTACAAATTTAAAATATGAACTTTCTAAATTTTAAATGTGAACAAATGTTTCTGCCTCTTTTGATGAACTTCAGCTGAAAATATTCACAGCTGTTAAGTATCAGTTCACTTTGTATTACGTGTCGTTCGTAGCGCAGTCTGGCGGATCCAATGTAAAACACTCCAACATCAACAACAACTTATTATTAAAAAATTAATTAAATAAACTATTTAAATTGGACCAAATTGTGAATCTAAAACCATTCTCGGATCCACCTGAAGACACACAAAAAGTTTCATAAAATCGGTCCACCCGTTTAGGAGGAGTTCATTAACATACACACGCACACAAGAAATATATATATAAAGATATATGAATCTGCTCTTAAGGTGTTGTTGGATTAATTGTCTGTTGTTAAAGTTAAATAAAATACAATCTCTATATTTTGTATTACCCTCCGAACCGGATCTTATTGAAATAGAATTATTAATCAGTCCTTTTGGGTTTGTTCTTTTTTTTATTTAATTTTATTTTATTTGCATGCTTTATAACAGTATTGACCATTTACAATAAAGCAGTTATTACATATAAACAATTAACTGTGGGAATGTTCTTCATTCACTTCACTTTATATATAGTTTTAAATTATGTGATAACATAAAAAAATTTTACTTACAGGCTATTGCCTGTTACTTATATAATCTATAACTTTTAACTCATAAGTTAACGAAAGAGAATAAATAAATCTATAGCAATCCATAACAATAATAATAAATGTATCAATGATAATAACAAAAAATGAGTAATAAATATATGCACATGAAATAAATAGGAACAAACAGTCAATTGGATGGAATATCAAACAGTTA
Source organism: Homalodisca vitripennis (assembly GCF_021130785.1). NCBI lineage: Eukaryota > Metazoa > Arthropoda > Insecta > Hemiptera > Cicadellidae > Homalodisca > Homalodisca vitripennis. The sequence goes on from NC_060210.1 coordinate 18,947,903, forward strand.
CAAACATAGGTACAATAAAAATTAATTACATTGTACACAGCTGATTAGTTAATTTAAACTTCTGAGGCATTTAATTCTAAATACATTTTGTGAGTAAAAAAAAATGTCTGCATCAGACCCTAAGCTCTGTATAAAATTGTACAACCACATCACCCGGTAGAGCGGCGAGGATGCGTGAGCCGTCGTGCGGCAGATTGGAACCGAGAACAGAACGTTGCTCCTACTGTTGAATGAAGGTACGCGATAAGATAAGACGGCCAGGCTAGTAGGATCGTCTACCACGCCTCGCACCAGCTTGTATAGGAACATCAGGCTAGCCACCTTCCTCCTCAATTCAAGATTCCCGAACCCAAACAGCCCCAACAACTCGTCATATGGAACTGCGTACGTAAAAATGTTAAAGCATTTGAAAAATAAATACCTTAAAAATCGTTTTTGAATTTTTTCTAACATATCTTGATATGTAATGTGAATAGGATTCCAAATAATGATATTGTTTTCTAGCCTCGACCTGACCAATGAATAATACAGCAATATCAGAGTTTTAACATTTTTAAAATTGAAACTTTGTATAATAACAAACCCCATAATTCTACTAGCTGCTGAAGCACACGCATCTACATGACAGTTAAAAGATAAAGTAAAGTCTATATAAATACCTAAATCTTTAATTTTCTCGTTCACTCTAGATACTAGTACTCCATTCAAAAAATAATCATTTTCTATGTAATTACGAGATCTTCTGAAAGTCATTACCTGACACTTTGATGCGTTAAAAGACATTTTGTTTACAATACTCCATGTAAAAACGTTATTAAGATCGGCATGTAGCTCGTCAGCGTCCGAATGTGACCTTATTTGTTTAAATATTTTTAAATCGTCCGGAACAAAAGAGTATTAGAAGAGAATATACAATTACTTATATCATTTATTAATATAGTGAAGAGGCAAGGCCCTAAATTTGAACCTTGAGGAACTCCTGATTGAACATTAAAGGTTGATGAGCTAAACCATTATAAAAAAACAAATTGTTTCCTATCAACAATGTAAGATTTAAAAAAAATTAAAAAACTTAATGATATGCCATAAAAATGCAGCTTCTGCAATAAAATCTGATGATCGACTTTATCAAAAGCCTTGGCCAGGTCGAGAAACAAAGAATCAGTCCGAGCTCCAGAGTCTAGCCCTGAGGAGATATATCCTGTAAAATTTAACAAATTTGTGCTAACCGACCTCCCCGGAACAAATCCATGTTGTGCTGGAGAAATCTATTTTTTTAAGTGATTAAATAGAGATTTATGTACAATTATTTCAAATATTTTAGCTGATACATTCAAAACTGCCACTGGCCTGTGATTAACTATTTCCGATCTCCTTCCGCTCTTAAATATAGGAGTAATTTTTGTAATTTTCCATATGTCGGGGAAAACGTTAGAGGTCAGACTTAAATTGTACAAAAATTTTAATGGTTTTACTAAAGTGTCCGCGCACCCTTTAAATAAATATTGAGGTAGAAAATCAGGCCCAGTGGTGTTTTTAGATTTTTACCTTTTAATAGCTTCCAGCACGTCATGTTCGCTAATGTGCGGGAGAGCAAGACATGACACACCCGCCAGACACGGCGCCGCCGTCACTGACTCTACACTCGGCTCCGCTTTATATTTGTTATAAACCGAACTGAAATATTCTGCAAATGCAGTGGCGATTGCTATTCCACTATCTAGCTTGACTCCATTATATTCCATAACCATTAACTTACTATTTTCAGATCTCTTATTATTTAAAAAAACTCCAAAATTTAGTACTGTCTCTATTAATTAAAATTTCTATGTTATGCAAGTAATTATCGTACACAACCTTCATTTCACGCTTCAAAAAAAGACCTTTGATTCTTAAATCTATGATAATTTTCTAAAGACTGTATTTTTTATATTTTCTCCTCAACTTTTCCTTTAGTTTCAAATTAAAAATAATTGATGGGGTGAACCATAATGGATACTTCGATCTTTTTTCTCCTTTCAGAGGACAAGATTTTCCAACTATTTCATACACTTGACTGTAAAAGCAATTTACAGCGCTATTTACATTTGGGATGGAATACAATTGAGACCAGTCAGCGGAAGATAAGTCTTGATACAATTGGAGAAAATTGGCCTTACTGAAACAATAACCCGCTGGTCCGGTTGACCTTGACCTAAAAGATAACGGAGAATCAACAACAATCCTCGCCTCAATAGCCGGGTGATAAGGGTCCTCCGTCACTAAGTGATCCTCACACCTGGTTACCTCTATCTTATCCATGTTGGAAATAACTAAATCTAATGTTTTGTTTTGAAAATTGGAAATAATGTTTTTTAATTTAAGACCGTGTAAATCTAAAAATAGAGACAATTCCTTGCATAGGTTATCACCAGTGATTAAGCTAGAATCTGATCCATATATTGGCAAGTTAAAATCACCTATGATCACTACGTTACTATTAACTGAAAACTGTATTTGTTGCAAAGAATCGTAAAAAGCCTGGTAAACCCCTAATGGAGATCTAGGTCTAAAATAAACTACACTAATATACAATACTTTTCCCTTATTATTTGAGATTTCTAGCCAAACACGTTCACAACCATTTACATTTACTTGAAAGTTATCTAATTTACTTGACAGTAGATCTTTAGACAAGGCTAATAAAACTCCCCCTCCTCCTTGTCTCCTTGTAATATCTAAATTTCTATCATACCTATATACATTAAAGTTATCAGAAAAGAGCTCTGATGAATTAAAACTTGATTGTAAATTAGTTTCTGTCAAGGCTATTATTTCGAAACTACTTGTCAATAAATTTCAAAAAAATGTATTAGTTTTAGTTCTGAACCCTCTTACATTTTGATAATAAAGGGAATATTCTATTGATTCTTTAACCATTTAAATTGAAAATGAACAAAAAAGTCAATTCTGAAACATTAGTTTTCCAAAAGTCAATTAAGAAAAAATTATTTGGGGGTAAATGTAGTAATAATAAATTATAAATAGTATAGTAACGTATTAAAGCTAATAAATATATGCTAGGGCCTATGCATGAGAGAATATGGATTAATAAACTATAATAAATAATTAATAATAAATATAGAGAACACATTAATAAATAATAATAAATATAGAGATTACACATAAATAATCCTTAATAGATATGAAAAAGTAACCCATTAAAGCTAATAAATGTATATTAGGGCTTTTGCATAAGATACTATGAATTAATGAACTATAGTAAATAATAATTAATAAATATAGAGAGCACATAGATAAATAAAAAATATATATAGATATTACACATAAATAACGCTTAAGAGGTATGAAATACGGTAACTTACAAATATTGTCTCTACATGCGTTGGAGATCCGTGGAAGACGTGATCTTGATGACCGGCGATCCCTTCTCTCGTCGTACAAAGATTGAGCAGTTGGTCGTCCACACTTGGTTATAACCCTTCTGATTGGCAGCCTCCCTCGTCATCTTCAGCAGCTCTCGGTTGGCAGGTGTTAGCGATTCATTTATGTAAATAGAGTTCTCGCTGCTGTAGCCGAGATCGGTAGCTCTGAGGTTTCGTCTGACCTTCCTCTTGTTCCAGAAGTCATCTTTATCGGTCGGCTCACAAACTTTACGATGATGGGTCTGGGCTGAGTCTGTGTAGCTTTTCCCATCCGATGTACAGCATCCATCAGACTTGATGACCAGTTTTCAAATTGCAGGGTGACAGCCAATCTTCTCATGACATGTTGAATGTTTTCGTTTTTATCTTCCGGTATTCCATATATAATCAAGTTGTTTCTATGAGAATATTGTTCCAAGTCCCTAAGTTCTTTCTTAGTACTTTTCCAGCTCTTTCCACAACCTCTGATTCTCCTCATTTACACGTACCAGTCCATCCTCACAAGCAGTTATTTTCGAGTCCTGTTCGGTTACAAGTTGTTTCACATCACTGATGTTAGTATGGCACAGCTCAATAGAAGCAGCTAAATCTTTCTCTTCCTTTTTAATGTCCTGTATGTCATCTGTATGTTTGCGTAGAATATTTATTATGGAGTTCAACTTATCATCAATAGACTGTAGTGAAGCAGGCTCGGGCGTCTCCGGTTTTCCTGACTTAGCCGAGTTACGCGTCGTGACCTTGTTGTAAGCTGACATGGCGCTCACTGATATTGCACAGACCGGTTCCTATCACTTAAAAACTTGCAATTTCTTATCAGCTCGTCAATTGTAGATTAATTACCTACTCCCACAGTGATCACTAACACAATGTGCACGCACTTGACAAAAATTATAAACGATTGATCACTATATCTCACTTAAAAACGAACTAAATCACGGAACTGATGTTTACGTGTCTTACGTGCAACTCATCCCCACTCCTCATCTTAACCCACTTCAGAGTTCACTAGGCGCATTACAGGCATTACACTTCAGATATGCATTAATTACCTAGCACTATTCAGCTGTTAACGATCTTAAACTGTCTTTGGTGTTCCAAATATACTGAAAAATGTGTTTACATTATAATTTTAATTTTGATAAGTGATTGGGTAATAGTGTAATGTAGAAAATAAAGATAAAGATAAACTATTATTTTTATTATTGAATGAGTCACTGATGAATTAAACACTTTGATTAAATGCAAATGCTTGATATGATGTTTGTTTTTGGAAATAAAACTATTAAAAAGCCCGCCTTAATGGCGAAAAATGTTAATTGGTTTGTACAAGAATCTCTAGGTACTCTGAGCCGTTTATTCCTTGAGTACATTTTAAAATGATTTATGCAACTCAAAACCTGTAATAAATTATTAACTATAATGTTGAATAAACTTTCAAAGGATTTCCTCCTTATACCGGGAGTGCATGTTTTTTTACCATATTAGACTCCTAAGTGTGCATGTATATTTTCTTCATTGCCGTCACAAGGCAAACTCAACTACGCCGTTGGAAATCTTAAATCGAAAACGGACTGCAAGAGATACAAGTGGGCCCTTTATGACAATAGTAATCTTACTTATGAATATATTTACCTGTTGGGAAAAAATTAAATCAAATTTGAAGCAGCAAATACTATACACCGGACGTTAATGTAAACGGCCTGAAGTAGACGCTTTTTGGCCGGGGCATGATTTTCAGTTCTACGTGTTTACATATATTGTATTTATCAGGACAACGAAGCAAGTTGCACTTTGGCTCTGTAAATACTCGTATATTAAACTTAGAAAGAAAATTAATGCTTTTGACAATAGTAGGTTTCCGAGATATGCTCGCGCGCGCGCTTACGCGCGCACACACACACACACATACACGCACTCACATGAGTGCCAACCACTACCCTTTCATACGAGTACATAAGTAATAGGGGTGGAACAGAGGAAATACTACTTTAAGTTTTAACGTCACTGTATAAGAGCTCGCTTGGGAATACACATAAATCTTGTCAAGTAAGTTAAGCCTGTTTGTTTGGTCGGATCGTGGGTGACAACCACTAACCCTCCATCCATAATGATTGGAAGTGGGCGGAACAAATACTACTTGAAGTTTTAACGTCACTGTATAAGACCTCGCTTGACAGACACTAACGGAAGTGGGATAGAGCAAATACTAGTTTACTGGAGGTTTTACCGTTAGTGAATAAGAGCTGTCTTGGAATTTAAAATAATCCTTTGCAACTAAGAAAAGCCAGTTTGCTTGGTAAGATCGTGAGTGCCAGCTATTAACCCTCCATTCATAATGATTGTGATTGGGGTAGAGCAAATACTACTTTAGGTTTTACCGTCACTAAATAAGAGCTGCCTTGGAATTTAAGATAATCCTTTTGAACAAAGTGAAGCCAGTTTGTTTGGTCAGATCGTGAGTGCCGGCAATTAACCCTTCATTCATAGTTAATGGTGGTGGGACAACGTAAATACTACTTTACTGGAGGTTTTACCGTCACTGTATAAGAGCTCACTTGGAAATAAAAATAAAACTTGCCTAGTAAGTTAAGTTAGTTTGTTTGGTCAGATCGCGACTGCCAGCTAGTAACCCTCTATTCATAGGTAATAGTGGTGGGACAGAGCAAATACTACTTGAGGCTTTACCGTCACTGAATAAGATCTCACTTGGAAATAAAAGTAAAACCTGTCAATAGAGGTAAGCCAGTGTGTTTGGTCACACAGTGTGTTGTCAATGGAGGTAAGCAACTCGTGACTGCTAGCCACTAACCCTCCATTCATAGTTAATGGTCGTGGGACAGCGCAAATACTATTTGAGGGTTTCTGTCACTGTATTAGAGCTCGTTTGGAAATAATAAAAAACTTTATAAAGTAAGGTAATTTTTTCGGATTCTGTCAGCATTCATATCACCAGTTCCTGGTGATGGAAAAGTTATAATGGTATTTACATACTGTATATTATATATGTGATAAGAATTTTTATTAGAATTTTCTTTGTTAAACTTACAGGCATTCCGGAAAACATTTAGTTTTTCTAATAGATTCATAAATAAAATATTTTTGAATTTTTTAACTTCGAACGGGCGCCATAGTCAAACGAAATAGGGAAGGTGACCTTCGAGCGACATATTTATTAGATCAATAGTAGCACTATGATTAACCTGTTTGAAGTTTTTTGGGTAGTTTCCACAAATCACGTTTTATAGTATACTAGCTTCGCTCACGATTTCACACATTTGACACATATGAACATTTTGATTCGAGGGAATTTTATTTCCGAAGCCAATTTTGAGTTTGCCTTCTTCCCAAAATCAAGAAAATATAATAAAATCTTTATATTTATGGCCAAGTTAGTTTAATTCATTAAGTAATTATCTAGTTAAATCATTATGAATAATATGAAAAATATTATATAATAGCCGAGGTTTAATTTATCACCTACATCTAAATAAATAACATAACCCCTTAATAATAAATAATAGAAAACAACATTATATAACAAGACATTTGTCCTTAATCGTGTCAGTCTTTTTGTTTCGAGGGTTTTTACAGTTACATATTACTTTGGTACCCAAATTCTAAAATAATAATTATGAATATTTTGGCTAAATATATGTTGTGAACAGTGTTTAGAAGTTTTTTGCATTAATAATTTAACTATTGTAACGAATTGTTATAAACAAACACATTTAGAGCTCGCCAACGTTATCTGAAATTTGAATGAAACCCAAGTTTATATACTGTTTTGTTTGTTTTGATTACCTATATAGAAACATTTATATCTGCAGCTCGAGTTGTAAATCGTATTTACTATAGTACTAGAAAGAAACAAAATATCTGGACAAAAGGTTCATTCACTTGAGAGTGGAATGAACATATTCCTAATAACATCTAATACAATATATTTTTAGTAATGCTACTACCCATTATCGTTGGTTTTGCTTTAGCATTGAACAAGTTATACATTTAAGAACATTCAAATTATATCATCAGCTTAATTCACCTCGAGTTAAAATGAAATATACGTCAGACCTAAAACAAAAAATTTCGCCCTTGAAGTTCCCTGATTAATTACCTCATATAGACCGGGGTCAGTTATCTATAATTAATTCTCAACATTAATTCACCTCAGATTAAAAATAAAATATCCACCAGACTTGCTACTAAAAGTTGCTCTCGTGAGGATTCCTGATTGAATTACCTTATCCTAATTCGGCTGAGCTGTCTATAGTTGGTTATTAACATTAATTCACCCTGGATTAAAACGAAATATCCTTCAGACTTGGAATGAAACGTTTCTTCCTTGAGGTTCCTTCATCGAATTACCATATCTCGACTTGGCAGAACTGTAGTTTACCAGAATCTATAATTGGTTGTCAACATTAATTTACCTCGAATTAAATTAAAATATCCGTCAACTTTGGAACGAAAAATTTATCCCTTAAGGTACCCAGATCTAATTACCTTAACTCGACTCAGCTGAACTGTCTATAATTGATTCACAACCTTAATTCACCTCGATTTAAAATAAAATATCCGTCAGCCTTGGAACGAAGAAAGATTCTCCCATGAGGTTCCCTGATATAATTGCCTTAACTCGTTTCAGCTGAACTATTTATAAATGATTCACAACCTTAATTCACCTCGATTTAAAATAAAATACCCCTCAGACTTGGAAGTTTTTCCAGTAAGGTTCCCTTATCTAATAACCTTATCTAATCTCAGCTGAACTCTCAATAAATAATTAAAATCAGTTGATAAACTCAAATAGTTTAATGCTCAACAATATTATGTGCATATTTATCACATTATTTTATGAAGGTATATTAAGCTGACTAAAGTTTTGCAATTGTAAGAATATTAATTGCGTTCAAAATGTTTAAGTTCACACATGACGATGGCATCTTTAAAGTTTAAAGCCTTCATGGAATAAATTTTAAATTATTGAACAATTGTGTATGTGTTGAACACTGTAATAGGCCTATGTTTTGTGGTTTAAAAGAAAGAATATTTTTAAATGCAACATTATAAAAGGCAAGACTAATACAAAACCATCTGTAATATTAAAACCAGTATCCGACCACAAATGATAGAATATTCAGTGTTTCCAGTAAAACAGTAATATTTCAGTAAGAAATGATATACGTCCATGTCAGATGTTAGGGCGGGAGGATGATGGAGAAGTCAGCCTCCGTCTATAAATCATGATGTGATCCACAAACATATTTGCTGTCAGTAAATAAAGTGTTTAACTTTCAAAAATTAGTCTATAATTAGAAAAATACTTAAGGATTAGTTCAAATAAATTAATATCACTTATTATGTTCAGTATGTGCAAAAACTTTCAAAATTGAACTTACTTGTTAATAATTTGAGTATAATACAATTAAATATATTATTTCACATAATAACTACCGTAAAACGTTTTTTTAGCACCATCCACCTTCTACTGTATCAACTCACCGTCTCATTCTAATTGATATAAGATCGTCACACAGGCCCGTGGCCATTGAGGACGAGCGGAATAAGGCGTAAAAGGATCGCCCTCTTCTTAAAAATGTATGATGAAATTCATTGGATACCCAATTTGTGACTGTTTATACTGAATTAAAAAGCTATAATATACCCAAGCATTTGATCAGAAACCATTGTTTGTTTACGACTATTGCTGTTGGTTAGCATTTTGATTATACGTAGTAAATACATTGAATTACTTTTAGCGTTACGAAAAAATTGATGGTGCCTGTAAATAGTTTATTGGCTTAATAATATTATCAAAAATCTTCTTTTCGTAAAATTTAGTATAAGAGTTGTAAGATATACTTAATTATTAGTATAAAAAAATTCATAGAATCAATGTACAGATAGTTGTTGGAAAGGAAGTCTTATATTACACTTCGAAACAAACATCCTCCGGATGTAAGTGGATACGCACATCCGCCCAGAAACCGATGATGAACAAACAGGAAATGCTTGCTTAAGCAGCGGAAATGCTTATTTATAAAAATCATGCAACAATGTAAGATACAGCCATGCAGATATCACAAATTGGTACTCTCCAATTACGATGGGGAGATTTGGCAAAGACGTGGTCAGGAGAGCTGGTGGGTGTAAAAAAATCATAAACATAAACATAAAAAAATCAGGAACAACGAGGGAGATGGGGAAGTTTGAGAGAGTCGATTCGAAAATACTTGGTCCATTAATCATTTTAATATGTCTCATTTAAAATTCCAACGTACCTGTACATAAGTGATAAAAATAAAAGATTATCATGTGAAAAAATCAAATTAATAGTTTAATATTTTAATTCATATTTTCCTATTCCATATATTTTACGTAAATGTATATATATTTTAAAAGAAAATTTCCCACGTTTAGTTCATGAATACACAATGCATTGAAATACTCCAAAATTTACTACGATGTTTAAGTATTAAATGTTATAAAAATCAATGAAACATAACTTGTAATAAATAATTCAATATTAAGCATAATTCATGATTGGTATTAAAGTTTTGTGTTCAATATGTCTGTCGATGATATCCTTTGTTATTTAAAATTTAAATAAATGGAATGAAATCCTGTTTTAAATAAAATATTTGTTGGTTCATTTGAGGGTGTTGTATTCCCAATCGAACCTGTTATTTAAATCCTCTCACAATAGCCCTTGGTCATAATGTATTTTAATATTTCACACCCTTAATCTAAACAAAAAAACCTTACAGAGTTAATCCATCTTAAAGAATTAAAATTATTGTGATACTTTGTGTGATTGATGTAATGCTATAAAATACATTATTCACTTTCACCTACACGAGCAATGTGTTTAAAAAAATCCGTTTTAATGTACAGTATATTACCGAAACACTAAATGAAGAACAACACCTTTTTAAAGTTGTTCATCGCGAAATAAAATGCAACAGTTTTACAAAAATAATACAGCATTTAAAATTAACAGAAAAAGTAACAAAATTAGCAAAAATATTAAATTGAAATGGAATTCAATTCCCTACTGGGAAAGTGGTAGCCCGAATTTTCTATATGAATGTCAAAATAAGTAATGAATTGTAAAGAAACATTTTATACATTTATTGCACTTATATTTTATACAGGTTTTATCATTTAAACGCTCATACTCATATGTTTCAGTTCAAATTACTGGCTGTTATATTAAAACAAATTAAATAATGATTTGGAATTAGTTATATTAATTAGAACTTTGTTCATTATTATTGGAGATAATATTAACTAGGCAAAAGTGATTAAAACAAATAGTGGTTGTCAAACGAGCCGCTAAGTTATTGATCCCATCATTCGATATCTTATTCTATCTTAATGATATGATTTAAACATTTGTTTTCTCCGTATATTTCACATTAAACTTTAACTTGTGTATTAATAATAACTTTTAGAACTAGCAAATAATTTACGTTTTCTTTCTCTCTCTCCCTCCCTGCCTCACGTCCTCTCACCCTCCCCCTCATCCCTCTCCCACTCCCCCTCTCCCTCCTTTCCCTCACCCCTCGCACTCTTCCTCCTCTCTCACTCTGCCTCTGTCACCCCTACTCACCATATGTCACCCCATCTTCCTCTCTCTGTCGCCCTCTCCGTCCCACCCCTCACCTCCCACTCCCTCGATCACACACTCTCTCTCTCACTCTCCTTCACACACACTCTCTTCCCCACACTCTCTCCTCTCTCTCTTTCTCCCCTTCTATCCCACTTCTAACTCTCTCTTACTGCACGCTACTCTACCTCTCTACTCTACCCTTATCGTTGTAGTTGCATTTGAAACTTAAATTTAAACATATAAATCATATACTGTATGATGAGAATACTGTAGATGAAGTCTACGAATGAAAAACCTCATTGATTCAAACCATAAAATAATATAACACAATAACAACAACTACTGTTACTTCTTGAGCTTCATACAATTTTTATGCAAGCAATAAATATAAATATTTTTAACATTTTTTATTTAAAATATTTTAGGTAAAACACTAGGGTTAAATAAATATACAGGGTAATTATTTTTTTACAATTATTAGAGATCCTTACATACGTATGTAAATGCAGCATTTAACATTTTACAATATACTCTGCTGCATGATCTACACACTTTTGCCACCGATTTGGAAGTTTCAGTATTCCCTGGACATGAAATCTTTGAGGGCGAGGTGTGAGCCAACTTACACGTTCATTGCTCTCAAACCGTTTTCCTCCCAGTGATTCCTTCGTAGGTGTGAACAAATGGAGTCACAGGGGGATAGAAAGAGGGTGTTCAAGGGGTTTCCAGCCCATGTCTTCTAATGTTTCCCTGGTGTGAGGCCTGTCGTTGTCATGGAGGAAAATGACATCTGTGATGGGCATCTCTTTTTTTCGATATGTCGGCGACATAACAACTGACAGTAGTGAGCCATAATTCACTGTACATTGATCATGCCAAAAGTCGACGATCAAAATTCCCCTATAGACTAAATAAGTCGTTGCAATATATTTTCCAGCAGAATTCGGACGTAACAACTATTGTAATTTGTATGGTTTGCCCTTGGGCGCCGATCATGAGTTTCGTTTATAAAAAGTGCTCGTCCACCCTTATATTTTCTTATCCAGCTCGTTTGGTTATAACTTTCAAAAGAAGGTTGATAGACCACTCTTCCTCAATAACCAGCAAGAACGTAAACTGTAGGTGTTTGAAGATTGGTTATTTGATGCTATTCATAGAATGTCTTAAAATTATTTTTCAAACTATGATGAAATATTTGAAGTATATTTTGAAATACATTAAACAACATATAGATTTTAATTTTTTACATTTTATTTAATTTATAACAAAGAACAGCAACCCTATTACAACAATAGAGTTTTTTCAACTTGAAGACGTAGTTTTTCTCAAATTTAATAGTGTTATGCATGAGCTTCAATAGTACTTAAAATAATATCAGTCTTTAAATGTTCAATGTTTTGAGATAAAAACAATTATATTACGGATAACGGATTCCATATCGAATCATTTCAACCTGTTTAAAGAAGTTGCTCTGGTATTGCTAAAAGTTGAGTTTTATATGGAAAAGTTTGAAGTCACAGGTATTGAGAAAGTTTGTCACACGTAGTGAAGAAAACTTTCAAGTGGAGTAATAAGTGAAGGATAAAGTATCTTAAGTGACGTGTTATCTACACCATCAGTACTTTTATTAATAATTGTTTGTTGATAATTTATTATTATTTTAGTAAAAATTAGATTACCATTTTTTATAGAGTACATAATTTTTCTTTTATTCAAGATAAAGAATCTCTTCAGGATAACATTTTTCCTCAAGTTGACACATGTTCCGTTATGTGTGTAACAGATAATGCCTTAACTTTACTATATAGATTTATAACAAGACAAAACTATACTGTAATACAAACATTTTTCATTATGCGTAAATAATTTTAAAATACTTGTAATATATAGTGCTGTAATATTATTAGTCTTTTACGCAACATGTAAATATTAAATGGTATAATTAACTGACTATCAAATTATTATTTATTACAAAATTGTCTCAGCTAACTAGGAACAGCAGTATTCAAAATTTGTACATATCGATATAAAAGTTTTGTACACATGTATGTCCATTTACTCGATGAATATTTTATATATATATATATAATATATATATATATATATATATTGCTATTTATTTTAAATACATTTCTTCCTCCTGGTCTTTCTCTCTAAATACCCATGGGTTTTCATCTTAATGGTCTGTCTTGGTGTAACAGAATTTTCCTTCACTGTCTACGCCATTCCGAAGTAGTAAAGGTATATTTTTATAATTACTAAATTTAAAATAATAAACTTCGTGACCTTAACTCGAAGTATTGACAGTTAATATGATGTAAGTTTTAAAAATCCAAAGATACATTTATTTACAACAGTTTACCTTTTGGTTGTGCTTAAATAGTTCTCGAAAAATGTGCAAGATAAAAAAGTAGGCCCTAACTTATAATGAAATTTTGAATATTTCTAAAATCTACTAAAGCTTGCGCAAATGACGTACTTGTGTGTACTGCCAGCTAAACTATACTGTAACAGCCACAAGATGGGCGGCATCTTTAAACAAAAAGTAGAAGATCAACTTAAAATGGAATTTCGAGTTTACTGTGGTGTGATGAAGATGATGAAATCAACAAACATAAAGTACATATTTGATGGCCTATGAAATATCGTGTACTCGATCAGTATATAAAATGTATATTGTAACAAACAAGATGTTATAAATACAATTTCTAGGTTTCAGGTCCAAATGTAAAACTTTAACTGCACCAAAGGCTATTTCACATAAAGCGAGTTTTTGTGTAACTTTGTCCATTTATTCTGGTTGAATGGAACTTGCGGATTATCGCATGAAAATACAAAATGTCTCAAAGCAATCTAACTTTGCAGTACTTTGACACTTCCTTTGAATACTTCCTGTTTATATGTAACCGTCACCTAGCCAATACATCTCAGCGTTTGTAAGTCCATACCTGAATACAGGCAATGTGACATGTAATATAAATGCCGAAGTGATATTTGTATGGGAACGTATATATGTATTTAATGAAACGTCGTTACTGTGTGGATTTTTCTGTGGAATTATTATGCTACTGTTTTATCATGGTTTAATTGGTTTGAAAGGAATGGATTTGGATTAAAAATATGGCTACTCTTACTTATAATATTACCTATATTCTAGTTATGTAGTAATTTTGTTTTCGTGTGTCTGGTGATATATTAAGAGCTGGAATTTTACTGGTAAGAGTGAAATATGGCCATATGACGATTAGGATTATATCTCAAGCTTTGTTTATACTATTTGTGCTTAATTTTTAACTTGGTAGGTTAGTTTTAATAAGACGTATTCATTATATATATATATATATATATATATATATATATATATATATATATATATATATAGTTATAGGGTATTAACACAGTTAATAACTATAAAATTTAAAAATAAACTAGCTGAAACAAGTAAACTGTAAAACGTGTAATAACATACATAATAATTATAGTTAGAATCCTTCTTAATCATTTAACGTAAGTCATTATATAGTTACTTTTTATTAAAACGGTTTTTAATTGTCATACAACGTGCTCAAATCTTTTAATAGAATGCAATAGTACTTTCAGCAAATTGGTTTATTTTAATTAAAGTAAAATATAGAAAAATAAATATGTCAAAACTTGTAATATGTACCAATACTCATCTAACTACAGATACCAATATACTATATATACTATCACGTTTACTGATATACGCTACCATATAAACTAAGTAGAGGAGAAAAAATTAGTTTTTTGTTAAAAAATAAAACTTTACATTACATAATTTGCTTCTCTAGTGGTTTGTGTATTCACTGATACACAACATTTAGGTTTGTTTAATTATATGTTCCCGACAATATGTCAATAAACTCGAAGTTTAAAAATATTTGCAGAATGTATTTGATGTGCTGACAAATACGTTGCTGAAATCGAGCTGTTTGACTGGCACTGCGTTTTATTTCCATACGAATTTATTTAGTTTGTCTATTTTATGTTTTGTAAATAATACAATATTTTCTCGTTGATAGGTTAAAAAATTGTGAGTAGCAACAAAGATATTACAGGATATATAGCTATTTTCGTCTTAATGTAACCTTACTACAAAGGATAACTCAAAGATATTACAGGATACAGCTGAAACCTTACAACATAGAATTAAGAGTACACAAAGTTACCACCGGATAGGTAAGAAACGTCCTCTAGGAAGGAAATTACTGGGGATTTTTTTATGTACTTCTAGATTATTATTGAGTGGATTCTCTTCTATGCACCTCATCCTTTCCCCGGTATATGTGGTTTTAACCGGACCAGACATTCTTACTTGGACAACATTACTATAGCCTACTATAGTACACTGTTTTAATTCTTTATTTTATTTCTTTATGATAGACAATTGGAAATTTAAAAACTCATTGACTTGAGAAGCTCTGAGCTGAATTCCTGAGTAGTTTACTATATAACTTAAAAGTAGCTTTTGATTTATACAGTCTCATAGTTATTCATTGATGCCAATACTCTTGTTCAAAATCATTTATACTAAATAAGATTTGATTGCATCTGATACACTTAGAGTAACAGACAGAGTAGGCCTACTTTAATGATTTAAAACCATCCAACTCCATCAACTTGTTATTCCATTCCGGCTGAAGTTGACTTCTTCTGCGGTGGCCTGTTGTGATTCAGGAGGAGCATTCGGAATTCGTTTGCAGCTCGTCATGCTTGTTGATCTCATTTTACTACTCATTCATTTTTTTGCGAATAAATTGTTGTAATTTTCTCTGTTATACATGATTAGGTTATTAAGTTATTGATTTATTAATTTATTTAAGCAATCATTGTCCTGTTTATATTATCTTTTGTAACTTGTTTGTATATAATGTTGATCATTTTCAATTTTTGCTTGTTTGTTATATGTATCAATCATTTATGTGCCCCTGTTATGCTGTAATGTTACCATTTATTTTGAGATTTATTATTGTTATGATTTACCATTCTCTAGTTTTGTAATTTTTGCTAATGTAATAACCACACAATTTTAGTTATGTAAACCTTTCTATAATTTATTAACTACTATTTGTCATTCAAAGAAATTCTAATCTTGTCTTGTTCTAGCACTTAAGTTTGTTGTATGTATTCCACAATGTGTTTTTGTTACGTATATTGGCATTGCCGTTGAGAGAATAAATAAATAAACGACTCACAATTTCCCCGAGTTTTTACGTTGAGGTTGTTCAGACTCGTCAGAACATTTTGTAACCGGAACACATGTACAGAAAAAGTTTTTGAACCTAAACATTTAACCCAGCACCTTTCAATAGTTGAGATAGTCTTCAAATATTTCAAAAAACAGGTTTAAAGATTTAAATAGTTCACGGTATATTTTAGAATCCTACAGTATATTACAATATTTTCTGTAGTTGGTTTCATTTATCACAAAATTCCACTCTATAAAACGTAACTTATTTCATAACCACATAAAATAATTAGGATTGAAATTTAAACGACGTTTATCTACATCTGATATTGAACCAGATAAGTTCGGCATTAAAGAGTATATCTGAGTTGAAACTTATTGATGTTCAATCCATGTGGAAACCTTTATAACTCTAAGTACACTATTGAAAACTTTACAGTTGTTTGTTACTTTAATAACAAAAAAAAAAACATTTACGTCACACTGGAACTGTCACGAGTTATAACAAAAAAATGGCACAAGAATCGTAAATAAGTTAAGTACTCAATTGAGAGATTCTTGCAACTTAACCGGTTTTATTTCTAAAACTATATTATTTGTGGTTTGTTCCACATATGAGACATAATGACCGTGAATTAAATGAAGAAAGTTAAAGTATAAATAGTGGAATATCTCATTCTACTCAATTCTCTGAATAGAATAGATCTGGATTGAAGGGATTCCATTTCCGCTGCATTATAAAAAAAATTATTAAGGTCATATAAATATGTCAAGCTATTGAAGGCGTTCTAAAACATTCATTGGAAACCAAAAATCGTCTAGTTCACGGAAATATTTAATTTTCCTCATGTCGAGACAACCGTAATCGCTTTACCTAAACTTGAGTCAATCGGAAATTCTGTAACAGCTAATACCAACTGAATTTCTGGCTGGCTCATACCTTCTAGTTGAGCCCACAGTGGTTACAGTGGTTGTATACTTGTATATCACCTGGGAAGTCAGAGATCCGGGTTCGAGTTCGAGTATTAATTAAATACACATTGAAATTAATTTCACCTATTGCGATGAATACTATATATATATATATATATATATATATATATATATGTGTTTATATATATATATATATATATATATATATATATATATATATATATATATATATATATAAGCCATTCTAAGCTAAGAATTATGAATTACACTTCCTGTAGTAAGTGGCACTGATTTTATTAAAAAGATATGTTTACGAAGTATTCTAAAATTTCCTTTCTATAACAAGTTATGTAAACTTTATTTATCTTAGTTTTTTATTGGTTTATATTCATGTAAAATTGAATCAATAAAACACACTGTTATTTATAATTATTAATATAATTCATTAGTAAAACTTTAAATAGTAAACCAGTGATTGTTTATTGTAGATATTTGTATAACTATCATCAAGTACATAATGATTTTAAATTATCGTAGTAAGCCTTTATATCTTTAAAATAGATTAACTCAAATGTGTAATTAAAATGGCTAAGGCCTTTTGTATAAATGATATTTATATTTAAATGATAAATAATGAAAAACTGTTAAATAGTATTGCAAAGTTAGAATGCTGCAATGGGATACTTTATATTTCAGTGCGATAATCCAAAAGTTTTATTCAAGCCGAGTAAATGGACGAAGTTACACAAAAATTCAAGACCAGTGGATAGCCTCAGGCACGTTAAAAGTTCTCCATTTAATCCTGAAATATAAAACTTCATAAAAAGAGCTTATTTTTATATATTTAATACAATTTGTTGTAATTGTGCGTACATTATAAAGATGCACTTTTTGCAAAAATTAAATATAATCAACTTATAGTCATTCTATAGCCTCAGTATTTTCAGTGTAATATACGGGTACACATTTATTCATTTTTTGTACTTTATTCTTTTAGTTTTAGTAATAAAAAACTAAATATTTGATTTATTCTTCCAAAGCCCGTGTATGTAGAATACTAATGATGTTTTACTAACTGTAATTATTACATTTTACTATGAGAGTTAAATACATTTATTCACTTCTGCAAGATATTAAAAAAAAATTTTGGATCGGATTTTATAGGGTTTATAAAAATACGGGTGTTAACTCATTGGCCTACTTTGATATAAAGTTCCTGTCATCGATGATATTCACCAGAAATGCTCGATATAAGCAAAAAGGGAAGAATAAGAAAAACAAGGTCATACTTTAGCTACCTGTAAATCTAAGAAAAGATGACTGTACGGTGCTCTACGCTCGGACGTGGGCCCTGGAATCACAGGTTCGATTCCCGCGTCCGTCGTTAGTTATTTTTGCGGTTTGGTAAGCACGTATGCTACAGCCAATGATATGTGGTATCGTTTTGGGAGTACCTTTCTTCCTTAAATCCAAAGTGGTTTGATCTGGTGGAAGTTTACGTGATCAATGTACTCTTTTATAAATATTCCAGAGCAAAATACCAGTTTTGCATTCTTGTCTTAATTATTTAAAAATCACTCAATTTCTATTCATAATGTTTTTGTAACACATTTATTATTAAATCACGACCATTATAACCAGTTTAAAGAGTTAAAAAACAATCTCAAACATAACACCAGGTATCCATCAGTCTCTGCTTAAATTACAGAATCAAAGTGATGAAGAAATAGCTTTAAATTGCTCAGAGACGAAGAAGCAAGAAAACTTATTGAATCGTTTCGTCATCAGAGAACCTATACTAAAAAATAATGTTTAATCTAAATCAAAAACTGTCCTCATTGTCTCATCAAGTTCACGAGAGACTAGATGCTAAAAGTACGGCGGAGCAACGAAGTTTTCTTCACTTAACGTATCTATGGAGGGAAGAGATGATCAGCGAGAATATCGAATTCCGTTTCCACAACTAGTTTTAATATACAACATTCTAAGCATTCGTGTCAAGATGACAAGACTTGTTAGATTTTTTCATTGACTTTTAGTACTTGGGAACAACATTTCAAGTAAACACGGGTTGAGTTTAATATAAAATTAAAGGTAATGTTTAATTTAATGCTCTAACCGGACCATAAGTCAACTCGGTTTGAGAAAGATAACTAAAAGCCCACAATGTATACTAAACTCATTAATTATTGACAGCCTAAATAAACATAGTGATGACAGGTTTACATTAAAATAACAGGTGAAGAAAATCTAGTTTAGAACAAGAAGACGTGCCTGGACTATAATATAACTGGGTCAACTGCGGCGTCAGTTGTTTGCACTAGTTGTTTGTTCAATCAATATATTTATTCTCCGGTCTGTTATACCGCTTTGTTGTCGTCATTGTTAGAGCTTCCCCAAGCGCTCTCTACTCGCACAAGCTCCATCGATCACATCGTTTTATGATTTTACTTATCATCTTAAACGAGTTAGATTATCAACATAACATAACTCATTTGTAATTATTATTGTAAACTTAATTAGCAATAATCTGTAATACGCATACGGGAATTTAGGTTTTTTAAATAACATAGGTAAATATTTCGGTTTAGATATTTAGTATTACATATTCAATATTTAATTTAATTCAATTCAGCATTGTGTTTATACCATCTAATAGAAGAGCATAGAAAGTTAGTTGTCAATATGTTTTAATGTTGATTTCACAATAATCGTATTAAATATTTATTACACTTTTATAATTAATTACCAAAAAGTCTTAAAGTAAAATCTTACTGGTTTAAAAATCTAAATGTTTGTAATTTTAACTGCATTACCTGCAAGTGGTATTGAGCCTAATCAAATGAGAGGAGTTTTAAAATTTATGAATTTTCGAAAATATGTACGATTTACGCGTTATTTAGTGTAAAATTCAAAAGAAGAATCACGAAAAAGTATTAATAACCTTTGACAAGTGAATTGCAGTTTAAAAATCCTCTATATTTTTTAGGAAAATTACTTAATATCTTTTTGGTCCAATCAAGGCCAAATAAGGATACAACTTGCACAATGCATCTGGGATGGGATCAGGAACCTTGCAGAACAATATTTTTTTCAGCAGAAGCAAAATCCTTCTTAGCTTTATTCTAATATCCTACTCATGGGCCACAGGCTTTTGAGATAATCTTAACCAACAGAAGAAGTAGGGGAGTCGGTACCTATGACGTCATAGATAGTGCAATGGTCACTGGCTGTCTCAAAAAAGAACTTTCCAATGAAAGTACTATTATCAACTGTGCGTTTATACTAAAATCCAAATAGTACCTTTGTATTGAATAAGCACGCAGATGTATTTAACACTACAGGCAACTATAATACTATTTTGTACTTAATATAATTTTTATTATTCATGACGTTAAAAGGTACTTGTTGCAATTAACTGCATGCTGCTTTTACCTCACAGACACACAATTATTATAATTGTGCTATATCAAACGCAACAGCTTTTTCTCACAAAGGTACAAAGAATCAATAGAAGCTTGTGAAAGAAAGAAAGAATTTTAGAAAAAAAGATTTATCAAGACAAAGCCATCCCATTCATCAATACAGCCAATCAGCGGAGAGTGATTTATTTTAAACCAAGCTTTTATACGTATGACGGTTTGCGATTTACATAAACTTATACCCATTAGACATGGACGATAAAATCTTTTGTTATTTGAATTAGGGCTGGTATTTACAAGTAAATAGTATACAGGATGGTTAGAATGCAACTTTATTTTTGTCCAAACGTGTTTATCTCTTTGAAGAGATACAACAATTTTAAAAGAGAAGATACATTTATACGTTATGGCATTAGATATACTTGAAGGATGCTGAATATATGATTTGTTAAAATTCTTACTAAAATCCCCGCTTAACCTAATTCACTACAAGCCTTACTTTGTAAAATAAGTTGACGATCGTTTAGAACTTCCTTAGGTTTTTAATCGAAACAGTGGTAAAGGGGTTTGTAAATTGCAATCTGTAAGAAACTATCGAATTATGATCTCTATCTATAATCAAATTATTACTGTATTGAAATATAATATTATAGAAACCATTGTTATAAAGATATTCGGTAATATTGCATAACGTGAAATAGCCCAGTCAATGAATGATTCTGTAAGAAATATCGATAAGCGGAAAATCCAACTATTAGATGTTGTTTGGTCTACCCGTATATTCCTACATCTTTTGTTCTTATAGCAGCTTTTACATCTATTACAGTTAATGACATATAAGGTCTCGTAAATTGGTAACTTTCAAATATAGACCCTTTGGCATGATATGTTTCAACAAACTTCCAGTGTGTCAAGCCATCAGTTTACCAAATATTTATCGAAAGAAAGTTGTAGATATTTAGTCTTCAGTCGATATTGGTACTAATGATCAGCTTGTTTTATGTTGCTGGGAGAATTCTGGTAGCCATCGAACACTATTCTACAGCTCGTTCCTGATTAGTGAAGCGTTATACACGTAATGTGTCTGGAAGGTATTTTATACCGAGTATCATTTATTCTAAACCACTTTATGGACGAAAAAGTTTTGGTTTTTTTATTATTCCAGGACGTTAATGTTTGTAAATTATTTAATTAACACGACTAAACGCATTAACAAAAAAGCTTAATTATATTGTAGCTTCCATTATTGTAGTTCTACTGGTTGGTTTGTTGTTACGTTCAACTAGGGAATACAAATATAAGAAAGTATTTTGAAATAATTCATAAGGGAGAACTTAAAAAATGTAATTTTGCACATTACACCTGCACATTAAGCAGCAGTAAGTTATAAACGTTACAAAGTTCTTGACATGGAGTACCACAGCTTCGTGTTTGCTGTTGAAGGGGTTCTTGTGACAATTAGTTCTTGTATTACTTAGTGTACAAACTATCTTTAGATAATGCATCATGCCAACATCACAAGGGAACTTATCAAGAAACTCATAACCAAGCTTAATACCATTCATAATGTAATATATATATATATTGGGGAATAATTGGTTCAAGGGAGGCTAAGGCTTGAGGAAATAAATAAAAGCTTGATTCCAAAACTGTGTAACCCTAATATTACTATACAATATAAATTGAGTTATAATTAATTGAGTCTGATTCCAGCGTTTCAATTGAGAGAAATTTATTGAATGCCCAATTTGTAACTGATTGTACTGAATTAAAAAGCAATAACTTGTATCCAGGCATTTGGGCAGAAACAATTGATTGTTGAAGAGTATTGGGTTTGTTTCCGTTTTGATTCTACAGGGTTTAATTTTAAGCATTACGTACACATTTATGGTATTCGTAAGTAGTTGATTAGCTCATTAATATTATCAAAACATCATCCTTGCGTAAAATTGAGAATAAGGGTTTGTTAGAACATAAGGAATTAAGAACACTGAAATACTTTATTATATTTATATCGTGCTAGAAAATGCATTATTCACTATAAAATATTGTTCTCTTTTATAGACTAAATTTAAGGTAATAATAAAAAAAAATCATTACTTACGTAAAGTAAAATGAAAAAATATAAAAAAATAATACAAAAATTCTAACCAACAGTAACATAAAAATTACACAAATTGACAATAATATTAAATTTAAATTTGTAATTTTTTTATTACAACATTTTTTTAATATGCAATAATACAATAATTGAAGAACCTTTTTTTACAACTGAATCTGAATATCCTTTACCGACTAACCACAATAATTAATTCACAGATTAAATCAACATCACACACCAACATTTATATGTTGTAATTAAAATCATATTAGCATAATTTGTAATTTAAATATAGTTGTTTTATAATATAAATATTTTAATAGCATTTTCCACATAGTAATCTACAATTGAGATCATTGTAAATGTAAAGTTGCGGTCATATATCTGGTTACATTAGATGATATGGAATTATACCTAAGGTCTACGTCTATAAAAGATATTTGTGTCCATAAACACTCAAAATCTGTGAACAGGTCCCTTGCGAAAGTTCTTCCCTATATTACACAACTGCTGGGAAGGTGCGATCTCTATATTTTGTCCATTACTTGCCCCAAAGTACCATCAGATGTCAAACTGGGATTGTCTTTCCGGGAGTGCTCAAACCTCCATAGCTTCTGGGTTGTATCGAAATGAGCAATGTGTTAAGGCTACTGCTGCTACATACCAGGGATCATTTAAAGAAGTTCCTTTTTTCAAAAATACATAATTAGACAAATCTGATTTATGAATTGCCCTGTCCATTTGATGTAGGGAGGTGGGGATCATAAAAGGTCTTATAATTGGTTGTGAAATGCTCAAATCGTACATTACATTTAATACTCTTTCGAATTGAAATATTGACTAAGTGCTACCTTCCTGACATCTTTGGCATCTAGGTGTACAGTACATATGTTTGTGACATGTAATGGTATGATTATTTTATTACAATAAACTGCCGTTAAACATGCTGTACGCTTAATAATTTACGCTTACAAACGAAGGATCTAGCAATAAACACGTAATTTTTTTTGTAAATAAAAGATATAATCTTGTCAAGAATAGCAATATATATGGAAAAATGTTACAGAATCCTGCACTTATAATTACGTATACGTTTTATAATTAAAACGCCTAAACTAATTTCTATCAGCTGAAAGTCCATAAAGGAAGATGACATAAAATTTACAAATCTCAATATGAAGTACTGATAGTTTGTCTTTAAAAACTTCAATAACGGTTTTGAACTAGTTAAATTAATAATTAGTACTTTTTGAATTATAATTGGAGATAATATTAATTAGGCAAAAGTGATTGAAACAAATGACATCAGTGGTAGTAAAACGAGCGGCTAACGAGACCACATCAATGGCAGTGAAACTGCGCTGGACCACATCAAGTTATTGATCCCGTCATTCGATATCGTATTTTATCTGAATGAAAACTCGAAATTCTGTTTTATAAATACTTCAACTTGTGTAATAAACCCTTTTTGAACCAATCAAATTATTTAACGCCTCATTTTAAAGGCCTCGAAGACGATATAGATTTATCTTACACGCAAAGTACATAGTGCTAAAATATTACCGGAAGTCCCTCTCTTTCTCTCTCTCCCTCTTCTATCTCTCTCTAGCATACTGCACGCTAATCTACAGCCTTGCTATAATTTTCATTTCTGATCTAAATCAAATGCAACTTTGTCAGGTTACATTTGTTTGCCATTTTAATGAACCATTACTTAAAACATATCAGAATAATATATGCGTAATAATTTTTGTACAAAAATATAATGTGAAAATTTAAAATAATCGTTATTTATTATACTTAACTAATACGCTAATTAGTTAAAAAAATATAGTCTCATCCTATACCATACATAAAGTTTATTAATTAAAAATCTCACTGATGCTAACCATCCATATTATAGTTTTATCAGGGACTCAATCATAATTAGTTCTTCAAACAAACACATAATGTGATTCTTTATAATGTTTAAAATTTTAGTAGCAAATAACTAATATACATATTATAAATATAATATTTTTTATTTAAGGATTTAATGAAAAATTATTTGACATAAAATCATATAATAACTTTAACTAATTATAGATTAATGATATTTAGATAGATTAATGTAATTAGAAAGCTGTACGTAATAACCGACATTTTATTCATTTAGCCAAATAAAGTCATACATTTGTACTATCACTGTATGGATACTATGATAGTTCCAAATTAGTAAAAAACTTGTACGTTATAATTTACTTCAACAGCTAGTATGATGACTTTTAAAAATAGGTTGATAAAACACTTTTCTCCAATTACAAGCAAAAATGCAAACTGTAAGGGTTTGAAGATTTATTTTTAATTGTTACAATAAAAAACACATTTTTAACTATTACGCAATATTTAATGGTTAACATTTTGCCAGACTTCGACGATTATAATGAAGTTTTGAACAATATAGATTTCAGTGTTCACATCATACCTCCTTAATAACAGAAACGTTATTAATAATATCCTATTTTAATAGGGTAGGAGGGTGAGATGTTATGAGGTAGGTTACTCTTAAGTTTTAATTTAAAAATAATGTCAGCCTGATTAATGATGATAGATGTTACTCAATATAAATATTTGTTTTTATGCACTGAAAATTGTAGTATGGAGAACTAATTACATATCGAATCATTTCAACCTGTTTGAAATATGTTGCTTTGATATTGCTAAAAGTTGAGTTTTATATGGTAAAGTTTGAAGTCAAAGGTATTGAGAAAGTTTGTCACACGTAGGGAGGAAAACTTTCAAGTGGAGTAATAAGTGAAGGAAAACGTATCTTAAGTTACAAGATATCTTCACCATCAGTCACTTCTATAAATAAACGTCTGTCAATACTTTATTATTGCGTTTGTAGAAGATTGATAAATAGATTATATACATTTCTTTTTGAATTCAAGATACAAATCTCTTTGAATCTCTTCAGGATAAAAGTGAGAGATGTTAATTGGCTGGGACTTGTTCTTCTTCCTGTACTGTGCACACTGCTTTATAATTTAACTTAATCTACGAAATCTAAAACCTTTCAAAAATATTTCAATAGTAAGTTATTTAATATCACTTTATTTACGTCGTTATGTCATATTTATAAACTGGAACCAATTTAAGTTCTCTCGACAAATAAAGCTTAACAGTTTCCTTAAGGAAGCAGGTAAGTGTGATAACGGAAAAAGAGAAATAAATAAAGCTAATAGCCAATCCTAACATGGCAACGCTTTTTATTATTGCTTTCAGGTTTTTACACAAAGAAATCGGCCAACAACAGCCTAGTAAAATATTTGGAGAAATTTCAATTGTTAATTTTTATTTCCTTCTTCTCTGAGCATCCATTCGGATGTTATGGTCCAGTAAGTGAACCCTCCCAGATGTTAGGTCATTGTCCGTTATTAAGGAATTGATTTTTATTTTATTAAACAATATTTTTATTAGTAAAACGTTTATTATTTAGTAAACTAAAGTGGTTTCGGAAAAAAATCTGAGCATATCTGCGTTTTAATTATTTGTATTGTTGTTTCAAAAGGTTGTGTGATTAAATTAGACCCATGCTCAGGACTGACAGATGAGAAGAATGAATGAAGAAATCAGAAAGAGAAAGGATACAAATATGACGAATGTTTAAATTAATCGTAAACTAAATCATCTAAAATTTAGTTCTTGATAAATATAAAATAATATTATTCTTGATCTAATCATATCATGATCAACGAAAATTTTGGTTCACTTATTTTACTGTTAGATCTTATTGGGCAAGTCAGATTCATTTTGAATTTAAAATTTTGATCAATTGCTATCATAATGAATGCATAATGACGGACTACAGGCAACAATGTTCAATGCACACACAAAAGGTTTACGGAAAAGCTCCCAGCAAGAACATTTTTAATTAGTTAAATCAAAAGAAATATTGCAACAGAAAGCAAGTTTAAGACATTACCGACATATCGTGACTAAAATGTCATTAAAACTTGGTCTTGTGTTCACAGTGACAGGGTTTCAGCTTTACTTAGTTACCTTTCTTCGTGATCCATTCGAAGTTGTTATTCGCTTGTGTATTTTTATCTCAAATTACGGGTAAAATTTCACGCGAATATTAACAATATTTATACTACTTCTGCATTTAAATTACAGATTTGTTATTTTAAATGAAACTTGACTATGGCAAATTCCTTTGATAGTATAGTTTCATATTGGACATTCATTTATTATAACGGTTTATGCACTTTGATTACAACATAGAATTATGAATATATTGATTTTATTATGTCGGATCACATATATTGCTGAATGTTTATTATTGTATCTAAATGATAAATCATGGTATACTTAGAAACATAAGTAAAGTTTAATAAAATTATACCTATAATTACCGTAGATGTACTATGGTATTATTCAACAAAATGGACCGTATTCACTTTCGACGTGGTCTATTTCCAAGATGGCTGACTACGTTAATGATACCTTTGACAATTACCTACCGTCTTAAATGGATACTTTGATTGAACCACAACTAGTTATTGGACTTGATGGGTGGTGACTGGTGATTCCTTGTCTGATCTGTAAAGTGTCGTAGATATTGAATTTTTTAACTATATTATATCGTATGAGACATGTATTATTGTTAAAATGAATAATTTATATTATGTTCACTTATTCTAAGAGAACAAAATGAATTTAAACGTTTAAACAAAGCCTCATATATGCAGTAAATTTAAAGGTGGTTCGTATGTTTTAATTTAAATTAATTACTGTTTTTGTTATGTAATGTATATTTTTACATATAATACAAGATTAGGTTTTGTTAAGAGTGAAAAATGTATTAGAATTCTAAAATAGTGATATGAGGCAACCCAGCCGTAGGATAAGGCTGTGAATTTCATGTAAGCAATTTTCAACGTCATAACATTGTCTTTAAACAGGTCATTTGATTTTGCAATAGTTTTTTAACCGAAAATCGTGTTTACCATAATATTAAAATGTATGATTAGTTATATAAAACGCAAATAACTAGAATAGAGTTATTACAATCCTTGTACTTCGCTCTTAATATAATTTTAATGGCTACTATTTCCCTAATAGACAACAAACATATGTAAATGCAATAAACAGTTTAAATAAATCACGTTTTCTAACATATTTTTAATTCATAAAATATATTTTGCTATTGAAATTATCCAAGGAATGTGCAAGCAATATATGCGCACTGAGTTTATTATGGATCAATAAAATATGTTCATATAATCCCATGTTTACAAAATCAAGTTATCAACATGCAGTATAGTTACAAAGTTCTTGTATATGTTAGATATTTACGATGCATAATTTGAAGGATAGTAGGATTCCAGAAGTTTGCGATAGTTATATATAATAAAAGGTAACCTCGCTTGGGTTAGATAGAAACTTAAATTCTATAGCAACGTACCATTTTTAAGGTTAAAGTAATTGTGAGGCGAAGTTTTGTTTTGTGTTTTACTCCGATCCCCTATACATAACGTAGCTGTGGTGGGAAGATTGATTAAATGTCACTGATGAGTTGAGCTCCTGTTCACCTTCCTCTTAGTACAACGTCTGTGATCTCATGGTGTTACAAGACTTGACTCATGAAATCTGGAGTCATGTTCGCCTGAAGAGTGTAGCTTTATATCGTTGCCTTTAATATATATATTTGCAACCTTGTTACTCGTTACAGCAGTATGCGTTACAGTGTTCAGAGTAAATATTTTCGATTTATTCTAACCAGAATCATCTTTTGCAGAATGATATAAAATTATTATACTTCATTGGGCCAATTTATAAGCGATTCAACACACAAGAGAATTTTAGGTCTATAACTAATGCTGCTGAATACAATGGCTCTAGCGGTACAATATATGTATTCGCAGGACACAGTTATGTGTACAACATTAACCCTGTTGTAGAAAAGCCCTTTAGTGCCATTAGCCTTCAAGTGGGATTAATTAGCCAGAATGCCGCACATGCTTGCCTTCAGCAACAATGTCATCATGAACTGTTTGAAGATCTGCATCTATTTAGTAATGAACTGTTTGAAGATCTGCATCTATGTAGTCATAATCTGTTTGAAGCATGGTACTGCTACAGAATACAATACATGTAGTAGGGAATGTATGTAATCGAATAACACAGTTTGTGTGACTTTAATTCTGCAGGAAAACTCCTTTAGTGACTTTAGTCTTCAAGTGGGATTAATTAGCCAGAATGCAGCCCATACCTCCCTTTGTCTATTAAAAAATACGGAACCTCTAATCATATAGTAATCCTTCTTAGGTTCAAGTTCGTTTTAATGTTAACGGTATCTCATGTGTCACTACTTAGGTTTTCAGTTTCAAACCACATAAAAAATATCCATTCTTGAAATGTCTCGACCTCATTATGGAAGTCTATTATTCTGTCATTTGTCAAACCGGATCAACCATACATATAGTTGATACATATCCACTTACAAAAATGAGGTGAAAGGGGGAGGGACATAAAGGATGCTCTTTCTTTCTTTTCTTTACGTTCAAATTATTCATTTGTCTACAATGATTTGTTGAAATCTTTGTGGTTCCTCACTAATATTAATATAAGTATATAAATATAATATAGTTAACCTAAAGCTGTTTTACATATAAATTTTAGAATATTGGCTTGCAAGAAATGAAAATAATTTTAACAAAATTTTAACACTGGAATAAGTTTAACTAAATACGGTTACAAAAGTGGAATAGTTCAACATTGAATCTATAAAATTAAAATCAATTAAAGAAAATCTTTACCTTTTAAAATCTGTGAGATAAAAGGCTTGAGTGCATAGTTAAGATGTCAGGGCGCGTTTAAAAGATGAAAATTTCCGATGGCAACTTATTAAAAAAAACGTTACTCAGCATACAATGGACTTCTCACTAAGGCAATTGTAGGAAAACTCAGGAAGAATCCCTTTTTAGTATTGAAGACGGGAAAATAACCAGTGTTATTCAATGTATAAAGACGGCGATTAGTCAACCTACGATAAGCCTCTGTCACGTCATTCTTTGAAGTTATATTCCTTTATTAGTAAGATTCGTTACATTATCAACTTTGGTTTTTAGTCTGCTGACTGAAGACGACTCTTCGGATAGGGCCCAAATTATTTATAGAATTTTAATGCAACATTAATATTGGATTAGCAGCACAGTTATGCTAAGCGTTAGGGAAGCCTATCACTCGAGGCCGTGCAAAAAATTAATTTCTGTCTATTTGTTGCACGATATGTTTAAAGCTATGACGCACAATGTATGAAAGACGAAATTACAAATAGACTTTAAATTTTGCATGACATTTCATTTCTATATGAGGAACATAATAAGAATAATAATCTCTTTATTACATTCTTTTAACAATTTTTACATCGTTTCGCAATCGTCAATAGTTTAAGTTAATTTACACGATTTCATCTACACATTCACACAACCTCATAGTCACAATTCTTACAATCATTCAGGTCACAATCGCATTGACCTCAGATGCAGCAATCTCAAATATCCCAGCGGTTTGGCAAGAATTCATCAACAGAGTAGAAAGCCTTGGACTCTAAAAGGAGTTTGAGACGCGTTATAAATTGATTTTGATTATTGGAAATTTTGATTTCTTAAGGCAGCCTATTGATTAACCTGACACCAACTTCTTGCGGTAGATGTTGCGCTAATGTCAATCTACGTTGATGAGTTCGAAAGTTGTCCCTGCCTCTAGTTTCATATTAATGAACGTTCCTGCCACGAATTAAGGTGCACCTTGATCTGCAGTACATGATCACCTAAAAATATAGAGGCAAGGCAAAGTCATCAATCTCAACTCCTCGAAAGATTCCCTAAACGACTCTCTGTAAATCAAATTTTTAATGATTCTGACAGCCTTTTTCTGGAGTCTAAAGACGCGTTTTGTTTTTGTTTTTTGCACAACTTCCCTAAAGTCTTATCCGATACGCAAAATGAGGATGGATTAGGCCATAGTAGGGGATTTTTAAAACTTCTGGCTGGTAGGACTGATCCTATCTGGTCAACACACACTCCGCGACGCTCCCTGGTTTAATTTAATTTTACACTGTTTTGTAAGTTCAAGAACATATTTTGACTCCGGAATAGAATTAATTAACCTGCAAAAGTGTGAACTTACAGTAATTTGGAAGTTTTTTCCTTTCGTAAGTCATGACTAGCTGTATATCTAACCACCGGACTAATCAAGGTTAGACTTGCATAGAGCAATAAAACCCAAGAGCGCCGCGCCTTATCAACCAGTCAGTTATCTACATCTCTTATCGCATTCAGTGGCGTAGTTGATAACGTCGCAATCTTCATCAGTAGAGATCGCTGTTCTAATAAAAATATCCGCACTAACTTTTTATTAAACAAATCCCTCTTTTAATATTTTAACAATGCTGTAAATAATTTTAATGTTTTAATCTAAGTGTTTTTAAACTTCTTCTTATATAATTTTACTCATTTGCAACTCGATATTGGGACATTCTTTTTATTTTAACTATTTATTTATCGTTACATACATGTCGTTTACTGTTGCAAAAACAAAGACTGGTAAACCTTGCATCATTTTTGACGATGTTAAATATAGACAACACCGAGACTTGAAAAACAGAGATGTGTCTTGGCGCTGTCTGGGGAAGAACTGTGGAGCGTCAATTAAAACTGGTGCGAGTTTGACAAGAGTGGTTGCGAGCAATCAGAATCACAGTGACGAACACCCTGTGACAATGCGTTCGTGGGTCGTTTGTAGAAGAGGACCACCAGTCTTGAAATATTTTCTATGGATACAGGACCAACAAAAACACATTTTACACTCAATATATATGTATTGGACACAATTTGAACACATTTTAAAGGAAATAAATAATTATGTTACAAAATATATAAGGGTTTATTCTTGTGGAGGCCAGAATAGGTTCATGTCCCGCCAGATAGCTTGAAACAGATCGTCAACTTCGTTTCTTCGCCGCCATATGAACTCGCAAAGGTACGAATCTATCAAAGCCCTGCTTGTACTACATTCTTTTCTATTTCTTCTTGCTGACGTCCACAAAGATTCTATTGTTTGGGCGTGAGCGCCATTTTCCGGATTGACGAAGTTTTCACTGTGGTTAACAGTCAAATGTTCATACTGCATTCCTGGCATATTAGGAATACCATTGTACGAGCTCCATAGATCTTACATTATTTTTGTACCGGGTAAAATGCATTCCTTAATGCAGGTACGAATCTATCAAAGCCCTGCTTGTACTACATTCTTTTCTATTTCTTCTTGCTGACGTCCACAAAGATTCTATTGTTTGGGCGTGAGCGCCATTTTCCGGATTGACGAAGTTTTCACTGTGGTTAACAGTCAAATGTTCATACTGCATCCCTGGCACATTAGGAATACCATTGTACGAGCTCCATAGATCTTACATTATTTTTGTACCGGGTAAAATGCATTCCTTAATGCAGGACAACAAGGTGGCTGCTGTCCTATTTGGTACAGCGTACAGAAAACAACTTTTTGTTTCTCGACATACTCCGCCGAAAACCCATTGTTGTGGATAAACACGGCCTACATTGTTCTTTCTCTTGGTAAAACATGACTCATCAATCTCAACCGTTAAAACCAGGACCTCCAATTTTTATTGGGTTACGCAACAAGCTGTCAGCTCACACTTCACGTAAATAATTTTTCCAATCAGTTATTGTGTGGTATGACATATTAAGTTCTTTATTGCAAAACTTTGTAGTTGTGTATTCCTGTGACCAGCAATAGACAAATAAAACAAATGTGTCCACTTTCCTCAGGCCAACACTACTACGGCATTGCCTTAAGCTGCATCGCCAGCGATCCTTGGTTTCACTCAACTGAAGTGTCATATTGTGTCCTTCAGCACACACCCGTTCACTGTGCAACACTTTTTTGGTTTGTAGATACCTAATGGCTTTTTCCTTGCTATTAAATTCCCGGGACAGTTTGAACTCTGGTCAGTCATGTATTTCAATCATTCATAGAGGCAATAATGAGTTCGATGAAGGTGAAGGTCTATGGGATTGACCGTAATAAAAGTATATTTGTCACTACGTAAAAAGGAAGTTATATTCTGTCTGCTGGTCGCAGAACATATTGACAATGAAATGACAATGGAATTGAATGAAATAAACTCGAAATTTGAAATGAAAATTATGCTGAACTTGTTATAAGTTAGTAATAAATATTGTTTGGGGATTAAATGCGGAAAATTAATATGTATGTATGCAGTTTTTACATTTTAAACATATTTTTAGCATGATACTATAAATACAGCTCAATTTGATGATTGGAGTTAATTAATCTGATACAAAACAGCGGTTGTGGAAGTAAAATATCCACAACGCATATCTTTCACTAGATTCTGAAAACATGTAAGTATATGTTTCATTGAAATTGAAATTGACCTGTTTCAATGAACTCAGAATTTGCAGGTGCATAAACTATTCAGTAGGACTTAGAGTGTAAGTTTAAATATGTTTAAGTGAATGATTTTATTATTCATATTATTTATTCATACTTGGATAATTCATAAGTCTTAGAGAACTATACCACAAAAATCTATTTTTAATAAAATACCTTCATAATTCTTACTGAAATTGCGTCTTTCCCGAAAAATCAAAACGAATATAAAAAGTCTATCCCTTCATGTCCAGCCAGAGGAGGACAATACTTTGTTCTCTTGTCAACACTGTATTCAATATGTTCCACAAAGTAAGCTTTCATGTCTGGTGTTTTGTTTGTCTAATGGTATTTTTAGCGGTTGACTAGTTTTGTTTTGTATAATAAATTCTTGTTTTGTTTGCCTTTTTTATAATAAGTAAGAACCCGATACTTGTAACATAATTTAAAACGAAGCTGGAAATCTCCCTAACGAAAGTATTGCATATCCTGTTCCCTACATTCGACAAATGAAGCATAGAATAAAATTTTATTACTCTGATAATCTATTCCACTACACATTACAAATGATAATGCGTGATTTTAATTCCAAAATAACGTAGCAGATTCATATTCAAAATACTATCCCT
Source organism: Homalodisca vitripennis (assembly GCF_021130785.1). Classification (NCBI taxonomy): domain Eukaryota; kingdom Metazoa; phylum Arthropoda; class Insecta; order Hemiptera; family Cicadellidae; genus Homalodisca; species Homalodisca vitripennis. Next base: position 18,981,698 of record NC_060210.1, read on the forward strand.
TCTATGTGAATCACTTTACGTGCTTCATATCCTATTCGCTTATCACTCTTAAAAAGTAATGGGTCTTGAAAACTGTAACTGGTCTTTAATAAGATAATTTGTACCTTATATTTGATACTGAATCAGAAAGTTGGACGAAAAAGGTGATCGGTAATCACGGAGTGGATGAAAAGCTCGACTTGATGGGCTTCTTCCGCGCTCGTTTCTTGTGGGTTCTGTGTCCTGCACAGGATGGGGAGACGGGAGTTGCCCGATTGCGTTCTTGGAGATTCACCTTGGGATGACGCGGAACATATCTCTTTAGGTGCAGACGATGGACAGAGAAAAGAATATAACTGACGAGTAGCTCCAGAAAGAAAATCTTCAATCCAGACTATCATTGGAGTCATGCTCCGAAGACAGTGATGCTGGAATACGGTGGCCAAATACGTAAAGAATATCCTAAGTGCGAAAAAGTTTATCGTGAAAAACTAACCTAGATAAAAAAGAAACCGGATTTTAGCTTGAAAGCAGCTCAACCAAAGGGTCTCGACCGAAGTATTAAAAACACCATTTCAAGGTTGGTCGAATAAGAGGAGTGAGTGTTGTTTTAGTGGGTATGCATTTAAGAATACACCTGTCGGAGCGCCACACACTAGTTCACTTGGTTATGGTAAGGCCAAGGGTTCATGCAGTCATGCATCCTAACATCCCCTCTGCTATAAATAATATATTTATGAGAAAAACGATTAATAATGTCTAATAGTATAAACATTGTTGTATCACCTACTGTTTCTAACATTAAAGTCTCCCAGTTACCTCCTCATCGAAACATTGCTTACATGATTATCAATCCTTACACAGTACTTCGGCCTCGTCGAGGAGAGTCATCCTTAGATAACAAATAGATATTTGGTACAAAATCTGTAGACTTGTTTTCAGTGTATTACAAAACATGGTACAGAGTTAAATATAGACACATAATAGCTCTATTCCATGGCAACAAAAAACATTGTTGATTTGATAATCAGTGCTGTTTATGAAAATTATGGATTTGTAAAATAAGTTTAATATTTTAATCCTCGTTACAGAACATAAGGAAACCAATTGGGAATGATTAAACCTATAAATTTATAAACAAATATAATAAATACAAGACAGAGTTAATGGATATTTCCGGATCTCAGGATCGCTTGACAATAGGAGAAGTGTGTTACAAACAATCCGCATGATTACTTCTGTAAATTGAGTTTACACAACACTTGAAAACTAATTTTACCTGCAGGACACACCACAGCAACCTACCATTATTGCGTTAAGTGTTTTACAAAGACATTACAACATAAAACAGAAAATGTGGTCCTGTATCGCTATATCAGATAATTTGTTGTTTAGATGATTTTTTTATAGTCTATGAGCCACGATCCAATTTGTAATGTTGTACCGTATGACGATAACACATGGGGGTGGTGACTTCTGAGGTCGTAGTAATAAATACTAGAAATGCAAAGTTTAACTTATAAGTTCAATTTAATTTACTAAACTTACAAGCACCACTTTTTTTAGATGGTAAATGAAAAATATGTATTGCCACGTTGCTGCCAATTAGAAGTAATAACTAAAAGTATATCTTCTAGTGGGCCTAAAATATCCAATTTTCTATTGAATTATGCGTACGACGACGTTTTTACCTTACAAAACAATAATATTTTCACTTCCCTTCACAATAGGTAGACTCACAACCCGGGTATCGGCGTCTTGGCACGAGACATTGAAGCTGTAGTCTAAGAACGGTTACTTCTAGAAGAGGAGTAGATGTTGGGAAATGGTAGCTATCTATTCAAACAACACGTGAGATACATCAGCTACGTAAACTCGCCTAAAACAAATTCGCGACGGTAGTAGCCATTTAATGATACAAATTACTATTTATAACAACGTGCTCGTCGCCATAAGGACGACGCCACAACCTTTATCTAACTCAATCAAGCAAATAAAAGATCTTCAAGGGTAAGTTACTTTACTATTCACATCTTTCCTTTACGTTACATTCATTTATACGTTTGGCATCAAAGGGCTAATTTAATAAATACGAAAAGATAAATTTTACTTACGGACAAAGCGCGCGAGGTCTTATCGGATTACGTAGTTGGGCTGCTACAAAGGGTTTAGAAGAAAAAATTCATACGCGTACCAATTAGGTAGTTACTCCGCCCAATAATTTAGTTCCGGAACATTGGATGTAAAATAATATTATATTTATACTGGCTGATTAGGTTTGCGAAATTTACATTGTATGAAATTTAATTAACTAACTTACGGTACAGAATATCCCCCTGTTTTGATTTCGCAACCTAGTTTAGTCGCTTTACTTTAAACATATTCTAAATAACAAACTTAATTCAACCTTTTATTCATTACATAAATTCAAATTCAACCATAACAATACGATAGCGCGGGGTTTTCAAAAGTTTTTCCTATGAAATCCGCTAGATCGCATGCCAATGCAGTTCTATGACTGCTCGCTTAGGGACCAAAAATAGAAAATCAATTTAGGCAAACTATTTTCATGCAGTGCACGTTGCAGCGTTTTAGAATTTGCGGGTCGTTGCAAGAATAAGGGCATTTAAGGCGATTAAATCGTGAACAAATGTAGTGTAGTGTTTTGTTATATAGGCGCCACATTCATGACTTCTTTTTTGCATTCATACCAGTGTTTTTGTGTATTAGTGTTTTGCCATTAAATACCCTGAGACTTGCGGACAAGTTACCAATATGGAATCGAATACTTTGGAATGAAACGTCCCCTCACGAGAAGCTAAGTCTCACATTTCTTATTACTACTCATCACTCTTAATATACATATTTACATACAACATCCTATACATCTTACATCTACATGAATTTTAACACTTCAAATATATCCACAAAATTCAAACTTCAATATTTTTGACATACATACAAAAGACAGACACAACTTTTCATATTGTTTCCTATATTACAAACAGGATCAATTCTGTCTCATTTCTTTATACAGAGTCTACCTACAAACTCTTTTTCTATATTTTTATTTCCATTGAAACATTCGTTAAGAATTCACTAAACAAATTAACTTCCTGGATTTTATCTTATCTTTTAAATTTGGCAGCAAGTGGTTCCTTAAGCTAGGGATGCTACAAAGTATTTTTTTTAATACAGAACAGGTCTTAATTTAATTTTAAATCTACAATATGAACCTTTTTTACATTCAAAACATTTTCAGTGTGTTGTACAATACAAGTTACAGGCTTAAAAAATATAGAATTCTATAAATATCCTACATAT